>NC_053026.1:470010164-470176365 GCF_003073215.2 Triticum urartu | reverse complement strand
TCTATTGTCAAGTTTAATTGTGACATCAATATCTTCTATCTCAGCAGGTGCAATATCATGCATAATTTCTTTGTATAAGGAATAAGGTATTGCGCTAGCACTAGCACCCATATCACATAAGCCATGATAACAATGATCTCCTATTTTAATAGAAATAACAGGCATGCCTACCACAGGTCTGTTTTTATCTTTAGCACAAGGTTTAGCAATTCTAGCAGTCTCATCAAGGAAATGAATAACATGCCCATCAATATTATCAGACAAGAGATCTTTAACAATAGCAATATCAGGCTCAACTTTAATTTTCTCATGAGGTGTATAAGTTCTAATATTGCTTTTACGAACCACAGTTGAAGCTTTAGCATGATCCTTTATCCTAACAGGAAAAGGTGGTTTCTCAACATAAGAAGTAGGAACAATAGGATCATTATAAGTGACAATATTTTCTTCAACTTTAATAGGTGCAGCTACTTTTACTTCTATGGGAGGATGATATTTAAACCACTTCTCCTTGGGGAGATCAACATAAGTAGCAAAAGATTCACAGAAAGAAGCTACTATCTCAGAGTCAAGTCCATATTTAGTGCTAAATTTACGGAAAACATCGGTATCCATAAAAGATTTAACACAATCAAACCTAGGTGTCATACCTGACTCCTTAACTTTGTCGAGGTCCCAATCTTCATAGTTGCATTTAATTCTTTCCAATAAATCCCATTTGAATTCAATAGTCTTCATCATAAAAGAGCCAGCACAAGAAGTATCAAGCATGGTGCGATTGCTATCAGAAAGCCGAGCATAAAAGTTTTGAATAATCATTTCTCTTGAGAGCTCATGATTGGTGCATGAATATAACATTGATTTAAGCCTCCCCCAAGCTTGAGAGATGCTTTCTCCTTCGCGAGGCCAAAAAATATATATATAATTGCGATCATAATGAACAAGATGCATAGGATAAAACTTCTGATGAAATTCCAATTTCAATCGTTTGTAATTCCAAGACCACATATCATCACATAGCCTATACCATGTCGATACATCCCCCTTCAAAGATAAAGGGAAGACCTTCTTCTTAACGACATCTCCGGGTACACCTGCAAGCTTAAATAATCCACAAACTTCATCCACATATATTAGATGCTCATCGGTATGCTTTGCTCCATCTCCTAAAAAAGGATTAGCTAGCAGTTTTTCTATCATACCCGAAGGAATTTCAAAGTAGACATTTTCATTTTCAGTAGGTTCAGTAGGTTGAGGAGCAACTCTTTGCTCTACTGGTAGGGGTGAAGATACCCCGAACAAGCCCCTCAGAGGATTACTTTCCATAGTAACATGTGACAGTAAATTTCAGCACACTATATAAATTTTTCCTTACCAAATTCCACCCACCAAAGGCGCTTCACTCCCCGGCAACGGCGCTAGAAAAGAGTCTTGATGACCCACAAGTATAGGGGATCTATCATAGTCCTTTCGGTAAGTAAGAGTGTCGAACCCAACGAGGAGCAGAAGGAAATGATAAGCGGTTTCCAGCAAGGTATTCTCTGCAAGTACTGAAATGAGTGCTAACAAATAGTTTTGTGATAGGATAATTTGTAACGAGCAACAAGTAACAAAAGTAAATAAAGTGCAGAAAGGTGGCCCAATCCTTTTTGTAGCAAAGGACAAGCCTGGAAAAACTCTTATATAGAGAAAAGCGCTCCCGAGGACACATGGGAATATCATCAAGCTAGTTTTCATCACGCTCATATGATTCGCGTTCGGTACTTTGATAATTTGGTATGTGGGTGGACCGGTGCTTGGGTACTGTCCTTACTTGGACAAGCATCCCACTTATGATTAACCTCTATTGCAAGCATCCACAACTACAACAAAAGTATTAAGGTAAACCTAACCATAGCATGAAACATATGGATCCAAATCAGCCCCTTGCGAAGCAACGCATAAACTAGGGTTTAAGCTTCTGTCACTCTAGCAACCCATCATCTACTTATTATTTCCCAATGCCTTCCTCTAGGCCCAAATAATGGTGAAGTGTCATGTAGTCGATGTTCACATAACACCACTAGAGGAAAGACAACATACATCTCATCAAAATATAGAACGAATACCAAATTCACATGACTACTAATAGCAAGACTTCTCCCATGTCCTCAGGAACAAACGTAACTACTCACAAAGCATAAACATGTTCATAATCAGAGGGGTATTAATATGCATATAGGATATGAACATATGATCTTCCACCAATTAAACCAACTAGCATCAACTACAAGGAGTAATTAACACTACTAGCAACCTACTAGCACCAATCCCAGACTTGGAGACAAGAATTGGATACAAGAGATGAACTACGGTTTTGAGAGGAGATGGTGCTGATGAAGATGTTGATGGAGAATTTCCCTCTCCCGATGAGAGGAGCGTTGGTGATGACGATGGCGATGATTTACCCCTGCGGGAGGGAAGTTTCCCCAGCAGAACAGCTCCGCTAGAGCCCTAGATTGGTTTCGCCAAGGTTCCGCCTCGTGGCGGCAGAGTTTCGTCCGAGAAGACGACTTCTTTTTTTTCCCATCGAAAGACTTCATATAGTAGAAGATGGCCACCGGAGGGCCACCAGGGGGGCCCACGAGGTAGGAGGCGTGCCTAGGGGGGTAGGGCACGCCCCCCACCCTCGTGGGCAGGGTGTGGCCCCCCTGGTGAATCTCTTCCGCTGAGTATTTTTTATATATTCTGAAAACATCTTACGTGAAGTTTCAGGACTTTTGGAGCTGTGCAGAATAGGTCTCTAATATTTGCTCCTTTTCCAGCCCAGAATCCCAGCTGCCGGCATTCTCCCTCTTTATGTAAACCTTGTAAAATAAGAGAGAATAGGCATAAGTATTGTGACATAATGTGTAATAACAACCCATAATGCAATAAATATCGATATAAAAGCATGATGCAAAATGGACGTATCACGATGCTTAAGTCTGTCTGAATCATGTTAGCAATTGCCGCATTTTATGATAATGAAATTTGGCAAATGGATGTCAAAACTGCATTCCCTAATGGATATCTTAAAGAAGAGTTGTATATGATGCAACCAGAAGGTTTTGTCGATCCAAAAGGTGCTAACAAAGTGTGCAAGCTCCAGCGATCCATTTATGGACTGGTGCAAGCCTCTCGGAGTTGGAATATACGCTTCGATAGTGTGATCAAAGCATATGGTTTTGTACAGACTTTTGGAGAAGCCTGTATTTACAAGAAAGTGAGTGGGAGCTCTGTAGCATTTTTTTATATTATATGTAGATGACACATTGTTGATCGGAAATGATACTGAATTTCTGAATAGCATAAAAGGATACTTGAATAAGATTTTTTCAATGAAAGACCTCGGTGAAGCTTCTTATATATTGGGCATCAAGATCTATAGAGATAGATCAAGGCGCTTAATTGGACTTTCACAAAGCACATAACTTGATAAAGTTTTGAACAAGTTCAAAATGGATCAAGCAAAGAAAGGGTTCTTGCATGTGTTATAAGGTGTGAAGTTGAGTCAGACTCAATGCCCGACCACTCCAGAAGATAGAGAAAATGAAAGTTATTCCCTATGCTTCAGCCATAGGTTCTATCATGTATGCAATGATGTGTACCAGACCTGATGTGTGCCTTGCTATCAGTTTAGCAGGGAGGTACCAAAGTAATCCAGGAGTGGATCACTGGACAGCGGTCAAGAACATCCTAAAATACCTAAACAGGACTACGCATATGTTTCTCGTTTATGGAGGTGACAAAGAGCTCATCGTAAACGGTTACATCGATGCTTGCTTTGACACTGATCCGAATGACTCTAAGTCACAAACCAAATACGTATTTTTATTGAATGGTGGAGCTGTCAGTTGGTGCGGTTCCAAGCAGAGCGTCGTGGCGGGTTCCACGTGTGAAACGGAGTACATAGCTGCTTCGGAAGTAGCAAATTAAGGAGTCTGGATGAAGGAGTTCATATCCGATCTAGGTGTCATACCTAGTGCATCGGGTCCAATGAAAAACTTTTTACTGGTGCAATTGCCTTGGCAAAGGAATCCAGATTTCACAAGAGAACCAAGCATATCAAGAGATGCTTCAATTTCATCTGCGATCAAGTCAAGGAGGGAGACAGAGATTTGCAAGATACATACGGATCTGAATGTTGCAGACCCGTTGACTAAGCCTCTCTCACGAGCAAAACATAATCATCACCAAGACTCCATGGGTGTTAGAATCATTACAATGTAATCTAGATTATTGACTCTAGTGCAAGTGGGAGACTGAAGGAAATATGCCCTATAGGCAATAATAAAGTTGTTATTTATATTTCCTTATATCATGATAAATGTTTATTATTCATGCTAGAATTGTATTAACCGGAAACTTAGTACATGTGTGAATACATAGACAAACAGAGTGTCACTAGTATGCCTCTACCTGACTAGCTCGTTGATCAAAGAGGGTTAAGTTTCCTAGCCATGGACAAAGATTTGTCATTTGATAAATGGGATCACATCATTAGAGAATAATGTGATTGACTTGACCCATCCGTTATCTTAGCACTTTGATCGTTTAGTTTACTGCTATTGCTTTCTCCATAACTTATACATGTTCCTATGACTATGAGATTATGCAAGTCCCAGATACCGGAGGAACACTTAGTGTGCTATCAAACGTCACAACATAACTGGATGACTATAAAGATGCTCTACAGGTGTCTCCGATGGTGTTTGTTGAGTTGGCATAGATCAAGATTAGGATTTGTCACTCCGTGTATCGGAGAGGTATCTCTAGACCCTCTCGGTAATGCACATCACTATAAGACTTGCAAGCAATGTGACTAATGAGTTAGTTACGGGATGTTGCATTACGAAACGAGTAAAGAGACTTGTCGGTAACAAGATTGAACTAGGTATTGATATACACGATCGAATCTCGGGCCAGTAACATACCGATGACAAAGGGAACAACGTATGTTCTTATGCGGTTTGACGGATAAAGATCTTCGTAGAATATGTAAGAACCAATATGAGGATCCAGGTTCCGATGTTGGTTATTGACCAGAGGAGAGTCTCGGTCATGTCTACATAGTTCTCGAACCCGTAGGGCCCGCACGCTCAACATTCGGTGACAATCGGTATTATGAGTTTATGTGTTTTGATGTACCTAATGTAGTTCGGAGTCCCGGATATGATCACGGACATGACGAGGAGTCTCGGAATGGTCGATACATAAAGATTTATATATCGGAAGCCTATGTTTGGACATCAGAATGGTTTCGGGTGAGCTCGGGCATATACCGGAGTACCGGGAGGTTACCGGAACCCCCCGGGAAGTATATGGGCCTTATTGGGCTATAGTGGGAGAGAGGAGAAGGGAGCCTAGGAGGGGGCACGCCCCCCAAGCCCAATCCGAATTGGGTGGGGGCCGGCGCCCCCTTTCCTTCCCCCTCTCTCCCCCTTTCTTCCTCTCCTAATCCAACTAGGGAAGGGGGGATTCCTCCTCCCGGTAGGAGTAGGACTCCCCTTGGGGCGCCATAGAGGGGCCTGTTGGGAAGTAGTAATTTCAAAAATTTCCTACGCACACGCAAGATCATGGTGATGCATAGCAACGAGAGGGGAGAGTGTCATCCACGTACCCTCGTAGACCGTAAGCGGAAGCGTTATGAGAACGCGGTTGATGTAGTCGTACGTCTTCATGATCCGACCTATCCAAGTACCGAACGTACGACACCTCCGAGTTTAGCACACGTTCAGCTCGATGACGTCCCATGAACTCTGATCCAGCAGAGCTTCACGGGAGAGTTCCATCAGCACGACGACGCGATGACGGTGATGATGTTGCTACCGATGCAGGGCTTCGCCTAAGCACCGCTATGATATGATCGAGGTGGATTATGGTGGAGGGTGGCACCGCACACAGCTAAGGGATCAATGATCAACTTGTGTGTTCCAGGGTGCCCCCCTGCCCCCGTATATAAAGGAGAAAGGGGGGAGGCCGGCCGACCCTTCTAGGGCGCGCCAGGAGGAGGAGTCCTCCTAGTAGGAGTAGGACTCCCCTTTCCTACTCCTACAAGGAGGAGGAAAGGAAGGGGGAAGGGGAGAAGGAAGGAGAGGGAGGAAAGGAGGAAAGGGGGGCCGGCCCCCTAGTCCAATTAGGTTTGGTCTAGGGGGTCCATGCGCCCTGCCTCCTCTCTTCCACCACTTGGGCCATGAGGCCAATACTTCTTCCTCGTATTCCCGTAACTCCCCGGTACTCCGAAAAATACCTGAATCACTCGGAACCTTTCTGATGTCCGAATATAGTCATCCAATATATCGATCTTTACGTCTCGACCATTTCGAGACTCCTCATCATGTCCCCGATCTCATCGGGACTCCAAACTACCTTCGGTACATCAAAACACATAAACTCATAATACTGATCATCACCGAACGTTAAGCGTGCGGACCCTACGGGTTTGAGAACTATGTAGACATGACCGAGACACGTCTCCGGTCAATAACCAATAGCGGAACCTGGATGCTCATATTGGCTCCCACATATTCTACAAAGATCTTTATCGGTCAAAGCACATAACAACATACGTTGTTCCCTTTGTCATCGGTATGTTACTTGCCCGAGACTCGATCGTTGGTATCTCAATACCTAGCTCAATCTCGTTACCGACAAGTCTCTTTACTCGTTCCGTAATGCATCATCCTGCAACTAACTCATTAGTCACATTGCTTGCAAGGCTTATAGTGATGTGCATTACAGAGAGGGCCTAGAGATACCTCTCTGACAATCGGAGTGACAAATCCTATTCTTGATCTATGCCAACTCCACGAACACCATCGGAGACACATGTAGAGCACCTTTATAATCACCCAGTTAGGTTGTGACATTTGGTAGCACACAAAGTGTTCCTTCGGTAATCAGGAGTTGCATAATCTCATAGTCATAGGAACATGTATAAGTCATGAAGAAAGCAATAGCAGTAAACTAAAACGATCAAGTGCTAAGCTAACGGAATGGGTCAAGTCAATCACATCATTCTCCTAATGATGTGATCCCGTTTATCAAATGACAACTCATGTCTATGGTTAGGAAACATAACCATCTTTGAGCAACGAGCTAGTCAAGTAGAGGCATACTAGTGACACTCTGTCTGTCTATGTATTCACGCATGTACTATGTTTCCGGTTAATACAATTCTAGCATGAATAATAAACATTTATCATGATATAAGGAAATAAATAATAACTTTACTATTGCCTCTAGGGCATATTTCCTTCAGGGCCGCCCCCCTCCTCCACTCCTTTGTATACGGGGGAGGGGGGCACCCCATAGACACACAAGTTGATAGTTCAGCCGTGTGCGGTGCCCCCTTCCACAGATTTATACCTCGGTCATATCGTTGCAGTGCTTAGGTGAAGCCCTGCGCCGGTAGCTTCATCATCACCGTCACCACGCCGTCGTGCTGACGAAACTCTCCCACGACCTCAAATGGATCAAGAGTTCGAGGGACGTCACCGAGCTGAACGTGTGCAGATCGCGGAGGTGCCGTACCTTCGGTGCTAGGATCGGTCGAATCATGAAGACGTACGACTACATCAACCGTGTTGTCATAACGCTTCCGCTTACGGTCTACGAGGGTACATGGACAACACTCTTCCCCTCTCGTTGCTATGCATCACCTAGATGGCTCTTGCGTGTGCGTAGGAATTTTTTTTGAAATTACTGCGTTCCCCAACAGATATGTGGTGTTCAGATCCGTTTGCCTTTGTTGAGGCGGCATGGCTTCATGCCCGAATTAGGTGCTAGAAAATCTCGAGGAGCATTCCCAAGATGGAAATTGCATCCGGCTGATGCACTCATCAAATCTTTTGAGCCAAGGCTTTCTTCTGCTCCGGAATTCGAGTACGTTGGTGTTCTACTCCTTCAACACCAGGTTCGATGGGGGCAGATGTCTTCAGTGTGCGGTGATTTTGTGGTGTAAAAGAAGATCAAGGACTTCTATGAATTTTATTTTTGTTGTGGTATTTCATAGTTGAGCTGAAGTAGTTCTTGCATATGTGTCCTTCTGGGTATTCTATATTTCTAATGTATGTGTCCTACATTCTTGCTCATATAAATTATAGATAAGCATATGCCTATGGGGTATGATTTCACAAATGCTAAATTTCAAATGAGTACCACTGAAAGTTAATCAGGTGTTTTTGTGGTGAAGCTGGACATAGTGAACATGGACGTGCATAAAGTATATGATAGAATTGAATGTGTCTTTATGAGAAATATGATGCTGAAGTTGGGGTTTGATGAACAGTGAGTGAACATGATTATGAATTGCATTCATTCAGTCAGGTATAATTCTCATGAGGGTTTACACCCTCTAGAGGTATTCGCACCTTACCTCTTTTTATTACTAGATGACCCATTGCGCCAATTGCACATAGACCAAACTATTGTCCCAAAGTTAAACAAACTATATGAAACATAAAATGAAAGTCAACTGAACTATTTGAAGATACCAACTGACCAACTGCAACTCGAAGTTAAGTGAACTATTTGAAAAATAAAATGAAACTGAAGTAAACTGCTTGAAGAGACCAAACACAACCATTATTGTGAATTTATCCTTGTTATTACGCGCGGTGTAATGGGTGATGGCGCGGATGACCCGTCGAAGTATGTAGGTGACTTTCTTAGCTTTCTATTTTCAAATCTAGTTGTATTCATGCTTGCATTGACACTTCTATTTTAGTATAGTTGCTATTAGAGTTGGTCTTGGAATAGACCTCGTTGGTAAAAAGAGAGTGTATCAGTATCTCTACATAGGGAACACTATGTTTGGTCCATAAATAATCCTCAAAGGCCATTAGCATGAATAAAAACACATGTGGAACGATATCTAATATTAGATTGGCCGAGTCAGCCTGTTCTTTTGCGCATGACGGTATCGGTCTCTGTTCAAGCTCTCGAGCCCGCGCTCTTTTGAGTAGCTATGACCTAGTCACATGTCCTTCCGGTCAGGGTAGTGGCCTAACCGCCCTTAGTAGTCGGACATCATTTTGCTTTGGATAGTTGATGTCATCATCATGGATTCATCGGTGGAGTACCAATGTAGGCCCTAACGCTGCCACTATTTTCAGCGTTACGATGAGCCAGTTAGGCATCCCAGAAGAGTCATCGTAACTGGCAGCCCGACCAGTAGACCAATTGCAGCCCAGAACTTAAATGGACTATTTGAAATTGCATGCCACTGGGCTTCGACAGTTGGCCTGGTCACCTCAATCCGTGATACTTTCGTATATCCTAATCCGTTCGGTATAAGGCTGCTCCTTTAGTAACAATTCAACATGTGTAATAGCCATAATGTTGGTTATCCATCATTATTATGACTCTCGTAACAATCGCAAGATGGGGGGTAAATTAAAACGAATGGTAAGATGTCGTGCATCATACTTCATCTTGAATTGATCGAATTTCTTTGTTTTTAAAGTGTGCTTCTCTATATATTGAGCATAGGCCTATCGAACTCGTGAATGCCTTGACCAAGCATGGAAAGATCCAGTTTCTATTCTAGCTGGGTTCGCCTAGGCAGTGGACATCTTATAAAACATGGTAAGGGTCGAGAATACATACCGTGCTTCTGGACAACAAGCGTTACATCGCCTAATGTTACCTAGATAGACTACATCAAGGCGATAGCCACGGTGACGTCCAATGGTCGCATGAAAATATAGGACTGTACAATGGCCACATGAAAATTATAGGAGTGCATCGTTGACATCTCCACCTACAAGCTTGATTGGTTCCCTACGCTCGAGGTGCTCTGATCCCTCTCTTTATTGCAAGGTCGCCATGGTGCTGAAGATGAAGTAGGAAAGAGATGGTGGTCTAGACCGAGAAAGAGCTAATCCCCGGTGGCTACTTGGGAGTGGCTACGATGCCCGCTGGACCATTCGGTTGCACGCCATCGAATCTGGGAGCTGGAGGTTGGACTTTCTTCTTCCTCCTGACTATAAGATACCAGATGGGAAGCATTGCTTCACCATTGGAGTTTATGTCATGGTGTCATGGAGGCTTCTCCGTCCCAAGTGGTACTATCCCGACAACGATGAGGTTGTGCCCGTGAGGAAAATGCTCTATGAACTTAATCTCGTTTTCCATCAGTTTGTTGGGGCCTATTTGTAAATATAAAGGACTAGTTAGTTATTTCCCTTTAGTTCTAGATCCTTTTGTAAAATATCGTGTACCACTATTGTGTTATTCATGGAGCATGGTCCTCCTAGACATCAGTAAAGTTGAATATATGGGATATTTCATAAGGTATAAGTTTACATATGTCGTGGAGGCTCATAGTAAAATAGCGGGGTAATTTTTTTAGGAAAAGCCATCATGGCGCTTTATTAACTATCAAAAAACTTACCTCATTTGTTATTGCATTAAGAATAAAAGTATTCAGGTCCACATGCCAAACAATCAATAGAGGTCCCTATGCATTACAAGCAAGAATATGTGCCACCATATTACTTTCCGTAGGACGATGATCACAAATAATGGAACTATAGCCTTGAGCTAAATTAGAACGTTCCTCATAAATTGCTATCGCTGGACCAAAAGAATTACCATAGTTCTTCATAACTTAAATGACCTCCGAACATAACTTTTGATAATGATTCTATTGCACCCATATTGGCCAGCTAGGATATGACCATCTTGGAACGCTCCTATTCATGTTCAATGCCACATGTGGTAGCCAATATGAGCATACCATGATCGTTGTGGGTAAACGCTCCTATTGCATGCATACAATTCTCATTGGAGATGGCAAGATTAGTATTGAGTTTAACAAAACCTTCACAGGGATACTTCCAGCCATGGCGGCATCTACTCCTGGACGATTTGGCTGCTTTGACGTAGTTGGTCTTAATCGTTTTCATTGCTTGGCCAGACTAAGCGGAATATTAGACAATCTCCCCATAAGCAACCTTGCGACGTTGCCACCATGCATTCCAACAAGCAATGTCAAGTAACTCTTTCAATCCCACACCAGGAAAGTGGGGTGCTGTCGAATGTTGTTTCCTTTCTAGATAAACATAGTGTGGACACAGATGCTCACATACATGCAAATACACTCACTCCTATGGACGTACAATGGACAACCTACCCCTATGAGCAGCTCCAAGAGACCGGGCTGGTGGGTCTTGAGATTGACGAACTCACTATTCTCAAATATCAATGAAAGAATATTCCGCCTTTATGAGACACCAAAGTGCCAAACTTTGTCGACTCTTGTTGACTGAGCTTCAAGGACACCATGGCCAATACTACCAAAACTAGAGATTAGTACATCAATGCCAAGGTTCTCATGATTTTCTACAACACATGAACATTTGAAACATGCATGCAGAATGTCCTCACAATGAATCTTGCACAAAGGACATAGGCTGCTTGGTATGATATATATGTTAGCTAATATACCCTTAGTTAGAAGGAATATCTCCATGCAACATTCTCTAGCAGATTGTTTTTACTTTCAGCCCTATCTTTGACCTCCATACCTGCGCACAGTCAGGGTTCAACTCCGGAGAACTCAAACTGTTGGTTCGTGTAGTTTTTACCCATGCTAGTGCTCACACTCAATGTAGTACACCGATTTAACCGTGAACAAGCCTAATCTGGTGTAGTTCAAGAAATAGAATCCTCCATTAGCCCCATAGCCATAGGGATTTTTAGGATTCTGGATTAATTAATTGACAAGAATAAATTCCTAACCATATCCTTGTCCCAATTCCTAGTCTCTAGCTTTGCCACTTTTGTAACCACGATATTGCATGTAGTAGAGAGCACTTTCCTTGACAAACTATTAGGGATCAAGGGGTCATTCCAAATATTAATTTGGTAATCATCACTGACTATCCACATATTTCCCATTAGTCTGGATCCCAACTTGAATACTTTGCCAGGTGTATGATGACCTCTTCTTCAATTCAACATTAAGGAGATCACCTGAAGGGTAATATTTTGCACAAAGCACCTTAGTGCATAGGGATTCTTGCTCACATAATAGTCGCCACACCTATTTAGCAAGGATTGCCAAATTAAAACTTTTTTAGCCAATAAAGTTAGCGATTGCTTGCAACCCATGCAGGGGCATTAAGATGGTGTGTATGTCTGGTTTGGCATTTGTGCTTGGTATAGTCGGTCGCATTTACAACCCACCTGTTCTATGTTGCGTAGTGGGTACGGAGCACTCAGGTGGATGCTCTAGACATCCTTGCACCTGAAGGCTGGCTTCTCAGAGCAGTTGATTGCCGCTCGCTTCCAATAGTGGGCGGATAAAAGGTCATTGATCCTTTGGCCTTATTCATCCCAAGGATCCTAGATGACATATCACCATCTTTTAAAAAATAAAACTTGTTAACCCTCTTAAACCCATGCCTCCTCTTTCCTTAGGAATACACACATCTTCCACTTTGTGAACAAATGCATATACTTATTGCCACCCCCCGCTAGTAATGGGTCATATATAGCATATGTGATATCTTTTGTTATCTATCTTAAGAAAATCCATTCCATCGTATAGTACGCCTTGAGCATGCCAAGCTCGATAACACACATGCCATACTTTCCATTCCTCATTTACTTGATTGTATGGTAAGATTGATACACCACCAGTTTGTTATCCTTTATCAGCCGACCAGGGAGAAAGCACTTTTATTGGATGACACTATCTTTAGTAATATAAGATTAAGCATCCATGCCAAAACCTTAGAAATAACCTTATAGAGAACGTTACAAGGACCGATAGGACTATATTGTGTTCCCTCCTCGGGGTAGTCGACTTTGGTAATTAAAACAATGATCGTGTTGTTCTAATCTTCTAGAACTAGCCCCGATTTAAGAGCTCTGACGACTTCATTGTTAATAACCTCCACGAAAGATCCATAAGTTCACTAGAAAACAAGTGCTGGAAGTAGTAGTTAATATGGGACACCAACTCCACTTATCCTTAGATCAAGTTGTCATTGTCATCTTTTAACTGCTTAACCATATTGAAATTTTTGTGCACAAAGGCAAAACTATGAAAACGTGATGTATTTTGGTCACCCTGTTTCCCCCACTTTGCATGACTATATTGTATCCATTTCATCTCTTCTTTCTCTTGAATTTTCTCAATTTGAAATGGATTTCCTGTTGTTTCATAGTTGCCTCGTCCTACAGCGGACCAGTCACCACCAAATCCCCTTCGTCCCTGAGAACCCGTAAATGACTTTGAGTTCCTTTTAATACGTGCATGTCCCATGCATGGAGGGCCTTATGGGCCGCCTTCACACGCTAGTCAAGCCTCCTGGGCCGGGACTAATTATGGCCTGCAAAGAAGCCTCGACCACCTCATTAGCCGTCTCTTCAAGCATTCACTTTACTTAAATCGGTTCTTTCTGATGTAATACGTTTATATCAGCGATATAATCACAATTAACATTGATTGTCTGGTGACCAGACTTCGTGAAGTCCTCATGCATAACACCAACCATAGGAAATATACTACTCCACCTTGGGTCATCAACTGTGCGGTCCAATCTCTCTCATCTATGACCCCTTCTCCATGTAAATATGTGTCCGACAAGTCCCATATCTAAGAGGTTGTATTCTATGAGGGCATCACGAAAGGCTTGCATACATATTTGTGGTCTGAAAGCACCCCTTCCTTGTTGTTGTCCATAAGAATCTCATTAAAATTTCCAAGAACAATGCATTGTAATCAACGATAACATTTAGGGGGCAAAGATAGTACAAAATCACGTAATTCCTTTCACCACTTGTCTCACCATATATTCCCGTAATGTGTCATCTTGCGTCACTAGCTTCATCAATATGGATGTCCACGTAGTTTGGGTGAATTTCCTTAGAGGACGCCTTCAGATATTTTCACCAGAGAAACATGAGCCCATCACCCTACTATCGCTCTCCGACATAATTATCTCATCGTAACAAAGATTCCTATTTATTTTTTCTGCCCTATCAATACTTAGATGTGCTTTGGATAAAAAAGCACATCCGATTCCGTACGCCCTTGAAGCCCATCAAACTGTCGAGGATTTACCCAACCCTCGACAATTCCAACTTTCTATTTTTCATAGTGATCAGGCAGACTCCATGCCAGAGCCCCCGATCCTTGAGTTTTTTGGTGCAATGTCAAACCCTCCTTGTTCTTGCTCTATCTTTTCTTCTCTTGCAAAGCTGACAACAATGCCCTTGGGTCCTCATGATCCTTTTGCAAGCTTTTGACAATCTTGGCCACATTGGAGTGTAACACCCCATATGTAACTTGCCATATTTGTATTGTAACATCCCAAATTTGCAATTTGGAATGTTATACACTAGATCATCATGCATATCATATTTTCATGCATTTTGGTTGATCCTAGAAATTTCACGCAACTCAAGGACCCACGGAGAGAGTTGGAGATTTCGTTATTTTCATATTTGAGTTCTCTCAAATTTTGGAAAAGAGGATCATTTGATTTATTTATTTCATCTTCAATTATTTTTCCAATATCAAAAAAATGAGAGAGGGAATAATATGAATTTCCCCAAAGATAGGAAAAATGAAGATCTAATGAATAAATCAAATTTTGGTTTTGCCGGAGTTTTGTTTGCTTTTTATTTGGATAGGGAAAAATGCGCGTTTTCAAAAAGTTGCATTCTAGGTCTGGAGTAAAGTTCATTTTGTTCGACTCATTTTTAGGAGTCGGGGAAAATTTACTTTAGTAATTTTGGAGTTCGTTTAGTTTAGTTTTCTTTTGTTTTTCTGCGCGCGAATCCAGTCAAAAAAAAGGACCAAGGCCAGCCGGGCCAAAGGCCCAGCCAGCCGGCCGCCTCCCCAGCCAGCGCGCGCGCCAGGCGCAGCACCAGGCCGCCGCCTCCCTCGCTCTAGGCCGAGTCCCAGAGGGACTCTAGGCCGGTTAGCCCCCCCTTTCCTTGTTTTGTTTTCCCTCTTTTGCTTGCCCCCTACCCCAAGTAATCCCCCCCACCTATATAAATACACCCCAAACCCCCCCCCCTCTCCTCACATCAATCCCAAGCCCCTCTCCTCCTTAGCCGCGCCCCACCCCGCGCCCCTCACCCGCCGCCGCCGCCCTATAGCCGCCGCTGCCGCCCTATAGCCGCCGTAGCCGCCGTTCGCCGGAGCCTTGCCGAGGTTGTCCCGCGCCGTGTCTCTTTTTCTCCCCTCGGTTCAGTTTTTCTTCTAAACCGTTCCGGTTCTTTCTTAACCGTTCCGGTTTTATTTCGTTCTTTGTTTCGGTTTTCTTTTCCGAAAACCCTAGATCGGTTTTCGTTCTTCTTTCGGACCGTTCGTCTCAACGAACATGATCACCGATTATTCCCTGGTTAACGACGCCCGTTCGTTTAATCATTCTTCTTTTTCTTATCGTCGGATTTATTCCGCGATCGCGATCACAGATCCGATCTTCGTTCTAGTCTTTCTTTCCGCTCGCTTATCGGAATCAGGTGATTCAAGCGCCTGGAGTTTCGTTTCGAAACCGCCGTTTCGTCTAATCAACTTGAACAAGCTTTTGCTATGGTAAAATTTGACCTAGTTTCAACTTGCTAGAACCGAGTTGTTTTCTTCCGTCGTTTGTTTTCCGTTTCTTTGTCCGGTTCTTTCTTTCTTTGCAACCGGAGTTCTTAAGTTGAACTTTCTGGTTCGTTATCTTGTTCGAGTTTTACCTGTGCATTAGATGAGTACTTATTGCGTGCTTGTTGTTTGTCTGCGATAGATCACCAGGATTTCGCCGCTTGTTACTTCGAAACCCTAGGTCTCGCGGATCATCAGCAAGGCAAGTAACACTTTGATCATACCTTTTCTACAACCCATGTTTTATTGCGTTAGATCAATCCTCTCACATTGCATGATTAGGATCTAATTAAACTGTGGGATGGGAAGTAGATGAGGTAGTACCTATCACCTATATTATTATGAAACCTTTGGGAGTTACTTCTACTTTGCTTATTATGCCATGCTATGCTAGTAGACGTGGATTGGGTGAGTGATATCCATGACAGATGTGAGTTTGTTAATTTTAATGGTTTATCTAAGGTGGCAACTTAAACACACATCTGGGTGGATTGAGGCACCTGATGTCTATCAGGACTTGCCTGTTTTTATTTTGGACCGCCACCCAGGCTCAAAGGGATCATAAGATCATTCATGCTAGTAATTTCCGTGTGCAGCCACAAGCCATTATGGGCTCTGGCATAGTTGACTAAGTTGTGCGAACTCTTACGGGGTGGACTAGCAGAGGTAGGGGTTGTAGGTGGTACGGTCTACCCCACATTGTAAGGTGCTAGCGCTTCTGAAAGACTGTGTCTCGGTCATCCGTTTCTCAAACACCATGTAGTGCGAGAAACCAAACGGAGGCGATCGAGTCTTGTGGGGAAAAGTGCACAAACCTCTGCAGAGTGTACAAACTAATCATGATTAGCCGTGTCCCCGGTTATGGACAACTTGAGTATCTAGTACTTGAATATCATGTGAATCTCATCACGTTACTTCTAATTAATGTTGTTGGGTTTTAATTACTTAATTGGGATCAGAATGCTGTCAACCATTCTCGATGTTTAACAACTATCATGATAGTTAAATAAATTTATTCCTTTGCAGTAGGGAAAAACTGGCTTTACGCAAAACTGTAACCATAGAGCTTTCCACCAGCCATACATGCATATAGTATAGCTCATTACTGTTTATTACTCTCTATGTGTTACTTTGCCAGCATATTCCATGTGCTGACCCGTTTTCGGGCTGCAACTTTCATGTTGCGGACTTTTCAGACGACGAGGAAGGTGCTTTTAGGTCGTGGTTCTATACTCAGTGATGCCGTTGGAGTTGATGGACCCATTTATCTTCCAAGCCTTCCGCTGTTATCGTTATTAGATGGCCTCAAGCCATATTTATTGTAATAAGTTCTCTTTGAGACAACGATGTAATAAGTGTGTGATTGCCACTCTGCTATAAATCCTTCGATGTACTGTGTGGTGTCAGCATTACTGATCCAGGGATGACACCGGAGCACAGTAGACTTGATCCATTCGGGTCGGGTCGCTACATGTATTCCAACTCTTGCCATTTTCGGCACTAAGTTATGATATTCCCTCGTGGTTGGGTTTCGTCTTCGTTTTGATTTTGATTTTGCCTTTGTCATGCATATCATATCATGTCATCATGTGCATCGCATTTGCATACGTGTTCGTCTCATGCATCCGAGCATTTTCCCCGTTGTCCGTTTTGCATTCCGGCACTCCTATGTCCTCCGGTGTCCCCTTTCGCCTCTTTTCATGTGCGGGTGTTAAACATTATCGGATTGGACCGAGACTTGCCAAGCGGCCTTGGTATACTACCGGTAGACCGCCTGTCAAGTTTCGTGCCATTTGGACTTCATTTGATACTCCAACGGTTAACCGAGGAACCGTAAAGGACTCGTGTGTGTTGCAGCCCAACACCTCTCCAAAGTTGTCCAAAACCCACCTAAACCCCCTCTATCCTCTCGGTCGTTCGATCACGATCGCGTGGCCGAAAACCACACTCCATTTGGAGCCTCCTAGCTCCTTCTATGTATAAATAGGTGCCTCCCCCCAAAAATACCAGATGAAACCCTAGCTCCCTCTCCCCTCCGTGCTGCCGGACGTGTCTGGGCGCCGCCGGACAGAAATCCCGCCGCCCGCCGCCGCCACGTGTCATTCGCTGATTTGCTCTCCGCCCGCGCCCCACATCGCCGAAGCCCGCCGGGCCCAGCCGCGGCCCCCGCGGCCAGCTCCACCCCGCCGCCCAGCTCGCCTCCTCCGTCGCCCGAGCCTCGCCGCGCCGTCCGGTCGCCGCCTCGTCACGCCGCCCGGTCGCCGCCTCGCCGGGCCGCCCGGTCGCCGCCTCACCGACTGGCCGCCACCTCACGCCTCGGCGTCCGCGCCTCGCCCCGCGCCGGATCCGGCGAGATCCGGCCGGAGGAGAGCCCCACGGCGCTGGATCCGCCGCCCCATCCAACTCCTGCCACCGTCCTATTCTACTCCAGCGAGCTCCCCGTCCATCCTTGGGAGGCGTGCCCCGATCCAGATCCAGTGCTACAGTAACCCTAGGGGTTGACCCCGTTTTTCCCCTAAGTCCCTAATAATTTTAGCATTGTTCGTCGCATCATAACTTTGCATCTGTAGCTCCATTTTGGGCGTGTAGCATATCAATTTGTTCGTCTGGATGTGCTCTTCATTTCATTCCATTGCACTATGTTCATTTGAGTTCATCTTGATTCCCTAAATGCCGTTGCAAGAGTGCTATGTAATGTTAGTTTCTGTTTCTTAGCAGATTATGGACATTTGTCATTTTTACCATGTTTAATGTGTGCCTCCTATGAACTTGAGCCTTACATGTGTTTTGGGCTATGCCATGTCATATTTACAGGGGTGTATGCCATGCATTTTTGTGATCAATGTGGTGACTAGCACAAGCATGCAAAGTAGCTCTCGTGATGTTGCTGATTTCAGGGACTTAGAATTCTTCTAAGTCATTTCCCTGATGATATTTTTATGCCATGTATTCTAGTTGCTACAGAGTGATCCATGCCTCTTTTGAGCATGTTCGGTAAGGATGATTTTGAGATATTGTTATGTTCTATCCATCCATGTCTTTGTTTGCAATTATGGGGTACCCTAGCATGACTCAATCTTGCTCTACTTTTGCTATAAAATGTTCCTGGCAGATTGTTTATGTGTTAATCAATTTTGCTGAGGTTGTTGTAGTTTATCCTTGCATGCCATGAGAGTGTTATTGCCATGGTTAGCTTATTGAACATGTCTTTTTGCTGGGTGTATGCTTAGTTTGTCATGCAATGCCTTGTGGTGAGTGCATCGAGCTCGCAAACATGCCTACGTAACTCTGTTTTTGCCATGCCCAGTTTTCTGCTAAGTCTGAATCTGTTAACGAAACTTGCTATGTTCACATGGTTGCCATTGTATTTTCTGATCCCTTTTGGCTTATGGTCAGTAAGGGACTTTTGTTATATTCTTTGAGTGGTTTCATTCCATGCCTTACTTTGCCATGATATGTTCCTGTAGCATGTTGTTATCTTGCTCTAAACCTTGCTTCCTGATGTTAAATCCTGACATGTTATTTTCACTAAGTCTGTGAACCTGATATCTTTTGCACTTTTGCCATGCTTGTTTGAACCTGCTATTGTGTGAATTAGCCGTAGCTCAGTGTTCATCTTTTGTCAAGCATCTTGAGTGGATCACTGCCATGTGCTTTGTTGCTATGTTAGAGTGCAGTAGCTTATTTTTCTTGATGCATTTAGATGGCATCGTGCTGTTAATCGTAGATTGGTGCCATTATTGTTTTGCTTGCCATTTGCAAACCGTGCATCCGTTTCCGGTGATCTTTATATCGATTTCGACCGAATCAACTCATCTTTCCAGCGGCGCTCTTGGTTTTCCAAGTTGAGGCCTGGTTCAATCTTTCCTTTCCGAAGCATGCATATGCATTGCATATCACTTCCTGCATATCATGCCATGTTTTGCATCATGTTGCTTGCGCATTGCACCATGGTTGATCGTGGTTCCTTTTTGCTTGTGTTCTTGCTTTGGGTAGAGCCGGGAAACGAGTACATGATCGAGGAACCCGTTGAGTACGCTTACGAGGATCAAGCTTACGTTAACTCGGAGAACTTTGCAGGCAAGATGGCCATACCCTCGAAATCACTTCTATCTTTGCTTGCTAGTTGCTCGCTCTATTGCTATGCCTTTTGCCTCGATACCTACTACATGCTTTATCATGCCTCCCATATTGCCATGTCAAACATCTAACCCACCTTGTCCTAGCAAACCGTTGTTTGGCTATGTTACCTCTTTGCTCAGCCCCTCTTATAGCGTTCTTAGTTGCAGGTGAAGATTGGAGTTTGTTACTTGTTGGAACATGATTATTGTTGGTATATCATTATTATATCTTGTTTACTTTAATGCACCTATATACTTGGTAAAGGGTGGAAGGCTCGGCCTTATGCCTGGTGTTTTGTTCCACTCTTGCCGCCCTAGTTTCCGTCATACCGGTGTTATGTTCCTTGATTTTGCGTTCCTTACGCGGTTGGGTTATAATGGGAACCCCTTGACAGATCGCCTTGAATAAAACTCCTCCAACAAGGCCCAACCTTGGTTTTACCATTTGCCACCAAGCCTTTTTCCCTTGGGTTCTGCAGACTCAAGGGTCATCTTTATTTTAAACCCCCCCGGGCTAGTGCTCCTCTGAGTGTTGGTCCAAACTAGAGCCCCTTGCAGCGCCACCTCGGGGAAACTCGAGGGTTGATTTTAGTTGTATGGATTGCTTATCCGGTGTGCCCTGAGAATGAGATATGTGCAGCTCCTATCGGGATTTGTCGGCACATTCGGGCGGCTTTGCTGGTTTAGTTTTACCATTGTCGAGATGTCTTGTAACCGGGATTCCGAGTCTGATCGGGCCGTCTTGGGAGAAGGTATATCCTTTGTTGACCGTGAGAGCTTGTGATGGGCTAAGTTGGGACACCCCTGCAGGGATTTGAACTTTCGAAAGTCATGCCCGCGGTTATGGGCAGATGGGAATTTGTTAATATCCGGTTGTAGAAAACCTGAAACTTAACTTAACTAAAATGAATCAACCGCGTGTGTAGCCGTGATGGTCTCTTTTCGGCGGAGTCCAGGAAGAGAACACGGTCTCGTGTTATGCTTGAACGTAAGTAGTCTAGGATCACTTCTTGATCATAGATTCTCGACCGTGCCTTGACTTTCTCTTCTCGCTCTCTTTTGCGTATGTTAGCCGCCATATATGCTAGTGCTTGCTGCAGCTCCACCTCATACCTTTTCCCTACCCATAAGCTTAAATAGTCTTGATCGCGAGGGTGTGAGATTGCTGAGTCCCCGTGGCTCACAGATTACTTCCAAAACCAGATGCAGGTGCCGATGATACCGTTCCAGGGGATGCGACTGAACTCAAGTGGGAGTTCGGTGAGGACTCAGGACGATACTGCGTTTCCTTTCCAGACGATCAGTAGTGGAGCCCAATTGGGACGATCAGGGATCTTATGCATTTGAGGTTGTATTTATTTTGGTTCCGTAGTCAGACCTTGATTGTATCTGGATGATTGTAATGCTATATTAATGCATTGTTTGAAGTGGTGATTGTAAGCCAACTCTGTACCTCTTTCTTATTCAGTACATGGGATGTGTAAAGATTACCCCTCTTGCGACATTGCCTACAATGCGGTTATGCCTCTAAGTCGTGCTCCGACACGTGGGAGATATAGCCGCATCATGGGTGTTACAAGTTGGTAATCAAAGCCTTCCCCGACTTAGGAGCCCCCTGCTTGATCGAATCGTTGGTGTTGTTGAGTCTAGAAAAATGTTTTGAGTCTTTTAGGATTATATATATCGGAGAGTAGGATTCTTTTTACTCCTCAGTCCCTTCGTCGCTCTGGTGAGGCATCCTGATGTAGAGTTTTGACACTTCCCTTCTCAAATTTCACTAAAAAAAATTTAGGATCACGCAGGTATCTTGGAATCATTTCGATGGTTTTGTGATGAGAACATTGTTCTTGGTGCCTCCTGACATTTAGGAGTTGTGGCAGTGTCCCGGGGAGTTGAGCTCCGAGGTGTTGTCGTCACAATTTTATCATTGCAATTCTGGAATACCTGAGTTTCGCCGACATCGAAAGTCTCTTTTATGCAGCTGTTGGTGAGATAACCTCGACGCCACCTAGTACTGGGGCGGGAGTTCGGGAGTATTGCCATAACTCGTATAACGGATGCTTTTCGAAGGTTGAGGTAAACGATTTCCGAAGGTTTCTTGGTTATGTGTTGAAGGATGGATATAGCTGGATGTAGGATTTGCTAGATTTGGGTGAGATATTATGCTTCCCCTGTATCCCCGACACCTGATTGCATAACCGGAAAATTTTGGGAGTTTCATAGGTGGGAATTCTTGTAGCTCTAGTATTTCTTCCGCGGATATTTGGTTTGTGATTGGGTAATCCTTACCAAGTATTTGTTCATGTTCGTACCTTGTTGTTTTATTCATCTACCTCTATCTAAGTGGCTTCTAAATTTATGGAAGTGTGATCATTTATTTTGGAAATCATTCGTTCATTCTTGTTCGAATGTTAAGGCTATATGTTGCAATTTCGATCCAGTTGATTCAGCTTGAATATATGTCTGTCAAGATGCTAACGGATGTCACCCTCTTCAGGATGGCTCCTCCAACGCGTCAGAATCCGGAACCGCCGCCACCACCTCCACCTCCGGAGGCATGGCAAGCTGTGATGGCCGCTACCAACGCCAACACGCAGTTGATTATGCAACTCTTGCAAGAGCGCAACCAAGGAAATCAAGGCAATGGCAACAATCAAACTCATTTTGCTACACTCAACCAGTTCCTCGCAAACCAGCCAAAGACCTTCAGTAACTGTGTCGAGGCCACAGACGCTGATGATTGGCTCGTGGATATCTGCAAACATTTCGAGTGCAGCAACGTCAGGCCTGAGGACTTTGTCAAGTTTGCTTCATTTCAACTCAAAGACCAAGCTGCTAAGTGGTATCAGCAATACAAAGATTCCAGAGGAGGTCATGTGATTACCTGGGATGATTTCCGCCAAGACTTCAGAGCTCACCACATTCCTCAGAGTGTTGTTGAGAGCAAGTGTGAGGAGTTCCGCAATCTGATGCAAGGCAGCTTGTCTGTTTACCAATACAACATCATGTTCCAGAAGCTCGCTCGTTTCGCTAAGCAAGACGTCCCTGACGAGAAGAGCATGATTTATCAGTTCAGAGGTGGCCTCAGAGAAGATCTGCAACTAGCCCTCATGATTTTTGAACCAAAAAAGTATGATGAGTTCTACAATATGGCACTAAAGCAAGAGGTTGCTCAGCTCAAGTGCGATGCTTCCAAGAAGAGAGTCAGGGATGCAACTCCTTCTTCTTCAACTCAAGTGGTAGCTAAGAAGCAAAAGTATTGGTTGCCTCCTCCTCCTCCGTTCCGTCAGCCTTATCAGCAGAAGAGCAAAGGTGGCAATGGATCTTCCCACCCACCCAACCCAGGCTTTCAGAACAAGGCTTCATCTCATGCTCCAAGATCAAGTGCTCCGTATCACCGTCCACTCTCACAGGTCACGTGCAACAAGTGTCAGCAGAAGGGTCACTATGCAAACAAATGCTTCAACCAGAGGCGTCTTCCTCCTCCTGTGAGATCTGCCAGCAATGCAGTGGTCAAGCATAATCCCAAGCATGCCAAGGTCAACATGATGAACGCAGCTCAGATAGAGGACTCGTCAGAAGTGATCATGGGTAACCTTCATGTTAACGATATCCCTGCAAAAGTCCTTTTTGATACTGGTGCATCGCATTCTTTCATTTCAAGACCTTTTGTGGCTATGCATGATTTGGTTACTCAAATTTTGCCGAGACCTTTGTCTATTGTTTCTCCGGCCCGACAAATGACTTCTCGAGTTTTCGTTCCGGATGTGTCTATCAAGATGGGCGACTATAAGTTTCTGTCTTCTCCTAATGTTCTTGGTGACTCGGATATTGATCTAATTCTTGGAATGGACTGGCTTTCTAAGCACAAGGCTCAGCTTCATTGTGCTGCCAGGCAGATTCAATTGACACACTCGTCTGAGGATGTGATTGTCTTTGCCGCTCGTGACGATACCATTCGACTGTTTTCTCTCAATGAAAAGGGCGAGTTGGATGCCATCTCTCAGATTCCAGTCGTTTGTGAATATCAAGACGTCTTTCCAGAAGAGCTTCCAGGAATGCCTCCTCACCGGCCAGTTGAATTCGTCATCGATCTTGAGCCTGGCACGGAACCTGTTTGCAAACATCCTTACAAGCTTGGACCAGAAGAGTTGAAGGAGCTGAAGAAACAACTCGATATTCAAGAGCGTATGGGTCTCATCCGACCAAGTTCTTCTCCATGGGGTTGTGGTGTTCTTTTTGTCAAGAAGAAGGATGGAACGGACCGACTTTGTGTCGACTACCGTCCATTGAACAAGAAGACCATAAAGAACAAGTACCCCCTTCCCAACATCAATGAGCTTTTCGAACAACTCAAAGGTGCTCAAGTATTCTCCAAGCTTGACCTCCATATGGGTTATCATCAGATTCGCATTCGTGAACAAGATATCCCCAAGACAGCATTCAGAACAAGCTATGGTTCATATGAATACAATGTCATGTCTTTCAGCCTTGTCAACGCTCCTCCAACATTCTCTCACATGATGAAATTCATCTTCAACCCCTACACAAATGACTTCATCTTGGTCTATCTCGATGACATTTTGGTCTTTTCCAAGAACAAGGAGGATCATGCCAAGCACTTGAGATTGGTGCTGGATAAACTCAGAGAACATCAGTTCTATGCGAAGTTTTCAAAGTGCGAGTTTTGGCTCGATGAGGTTCTCTACCTTGGGCATATCATCTCCGCCAAAGGCATAACTGTTAATCCTGAGAAGGTGTCTGCAATTGTGAATTGGGAACCGCCTCAGAATGTGAAGCAACTCCGCAGCTTCCTTGGGCTCGCAAGCTATTATTGAAGGTTTGTTGAGAATTTCTCTAAGATCGCAAAGCCTCTTTCCAACCTCCTCCAGAAGCATGTGAAGTACGTCTGGACACCTGAATGTGACATCGCTTTCAACACCCTCAAAGAGAAGTTAGTCA
Source organism: Triticum urartu (assembly GCF_003073215.2). Lineage (NCBI taxonomy): Eukaryota > Viridiplantae > Streptophyta > Magnoliopsida > Poales > Poaceae > Triticum > Triticum urartu. Next base: position 470,151,648 of record NC_053026.1, on the reverse strand, counting down.
CAGCTCCAGTTCTGACTCCTCCTGATGAATCCAAACCATTCGAAGTTTTTTGTGATGCTTCCCAGCAAGGTCTCGGTGTTGTGTTAATGCAAGAGAAGAAAGTTGTGGCCTATACCTCTCGCCAGTTGAAGCCCAACAAAAAGAACTACCCCACTCATGACCTCGAGTTGGCGGCAGTTGTCCATGCTCTTTTAACATGGAGACATCTCTTGTTGGGAAGAAAAGTGGACATCGTCACTGATCATAAGAGTCTCAAGTACATCTTCACTCACCCCAACCTCAACCTCAGGCAGACTCGTTGGGTCCAAATGATTCAAGAGTATAATCCGAGTATTGAATATACTCCAGGCAAGGCCAATGTAATTGTTGACGCATTGAGCAGGAAGGCTTACTGCAATAGTTTGATTCTCAAGCCCTATCAACCAGAGCTTTGTGAAGCTTTCCGCAAACTTAATCTCCAAGTTGTTCCTCAAGGATTCCTTGCCAACCTCCAAGTCTCTCCTACTTTGGAAGATCAGATTCTCGAGGCTCAACTTCTTGATGCTATGGTGAAGAAGGTGAAGATTGTGATTGCCAAGAGCCAACCCAAGTACAAGTGCTATCGCCTTGATGACAAGGATACTCTATTCTTCGAGGATCGCATTGTTGTTCCTAAGGGTGACCTTCGTAAAGTCATTATGAACGAGGCTCACAATTCACTCCTATCTATTCACCCTGGAAGTACAAAGATGTACCATGACCTCAAGCAGTCGTATTGGTGGACTCGAATGAAGCGCGAGATTGCTCAGTTCGTGAATGAATGTGATGTCTGCAGAAGAGTGAAAGCAGAACACCAACGGCCAGCTGGTCTCCTCCAACCTCTTGCCATTCCAGAATGGAAGTTTGACCATATTGAGATGGACTTCGTGACTGGATTTCCCAAGTCCAAGCGTGGCAATGATGCTATCTTTGTTGTCATCGACAAGCTCACTAAAGTGGCTCATTTTCTTCCTATCAAAGAATCTATCACAGCAGCTGATACGTCTCCAATGTATCTATAACTTTTTATTGCTCCATGCTACTTTATCTACTGTTTTGGACTATATTGGGCTTTATTTTCCACTTTTATATTATTTTTGGGACTAACCTATTAACCGGAGGCCCAGCCCAGAATTGTTGTTTTTTGCCTATTTAGTATTTCGAGGAAACATAATATCAAACGGAGTCCAAATGGAATGAAACCTTCGGGAATGTGATCTTCTCACCGAACGTGATCCAGGAGACTTGGACCCTACTCCAAGAAGTTTCCGGGGAGGTCACGAGGGTGGAGGGCGCCCCCCCTGGGCACGCCCCCTGCCTCATGGGCCCCTCGGAGCTCCACCGACGTACTCCTTCCTCCTATATATACCTACGTACCCCCATTAGACCAGGAGGGAGCCAAAAACCTAATTCCACCGCCGCAACTTCCTGTATCCACGAGATCCCATCTTGGGGCCTGTTCCGGAGCTCCGCCGGAGAGGGCATCCATCACGGAGGGCTTCTACATCAACACCATAGCCCTTCCGATGAAGTGTGAGTAGTTTACTTCAGACCTTCGGGTCCATAGCTAGTAGCTAGATGGCTTCTTCTCTCTTTTTGGATCTCAATACAATGTTCTCCCCCTCTCTCGTGGAGATCTATTCGATGTAATCTTCTTTTTGCGGTGTGTTTGTTGAGACCGATGAATTGTGGGTTTATGATCCAACTTATCTATGAATAATATTTGAATCTTCTCTGAATTCTTTTATGTATGATTGAGTTATCTTTGCAAGTCTCTTCGAATTATCCGTTTGGTTTGGCCAACTAGATTGGTAGTTCTTGCAATGGGAGAAGTGCTTAGCTTTGGGTTCAATCTTGCGGTGTCCTTACTCAGTGACAGAAAGAGTTGCAAGGCACGTATTGTATTGTTGCCATCGAGGATAACAATATGGGGTATTTATCATATTGCATGAATTTATTCCTCTACATCATGTCATCTTGCTTAAGGCATTACTCTGTTTTTAACTTAATACTCTAGATGCATGCTGGATAGCGGTCGATGAGTGGAGTAATAGTAGTAGATGCAGGCAGGAGTCGGTCTACTTGTCACGGACGTGATGCCTATATACATGATCATACCTAGATAACCTCATAACTATGCTCAATTCTATAAATTGCTCAACAGTAATTTGTTCACCCACCGTAGAATATCTATGCTCTTGAGAGAAGCCACTAGTGAAACCTATGGCCCCCGGGTCTATTCTCATCATATCAATCTCCATTACTTTATTTTACTTGCCTTGCTTTTACTTTTTACTTTGCATCTTTATACCAAAAATACCAAAAATATTATCTCTATCAGATCTCACTCTCGTAAGTGACCGTGAAGGGATTGACAACCCCTAAGCGTTGATTGCGAGTTGCTACTGTTTTGTGCATGTACGAGGGACTTGCGCGTGACCTCCTACTGGATTGATACCTTGGTTCTCAAAAACTGAGAGAAATACTTACGCTACTGTGCTGCATCACCCCCTCCTCTTCGGGGAAAACCAACACTAGCTTGAGACATAGCAAGAAGGATTTCTGGCGCCGTTGCCGGGGAGGCCTACGCCAAGTCAAGTCAAGATTTACTCTCCCGTCAACAAGCCATTTCTGGCGCCGTTGCCGGGGAAGCCTATGCAAAAGTCAACATACCAAGTACCCATCACAATCTCTATCTCTCGCATTACATTATTTGCCATTTGCCTCTCGTTTTCCTCTCCCCCACTTCACCCTTGCCGTTTTATTCGCCCTCTCTTTCCCAATCTCCTCCTCTTTTTCCCTTGCCTTTTGTTTGCTCGTGTGTTAGTTTGCTTACCTGTCGCTATGTCGAATTCCTTATCTTCTCCGTTATATCCCAAGAATGAAGTGCTAAATTTTAAACAAAGGGAGGGAGAAAATCTAAAAGATGCTTGGTATAGAATTTGCAATGCTCAAAATAGATCTACCAGAAAGTAATCTACTTCAGTCCTTATTCGCAATTTTTATGTAGGTGCTAATCCTTGGTATAGATATATCCTTGATACCATTACCGAAGGGAATTTTTTGGGTAGCCATACTTTTGATTCCTATAATGTTTTAATAGATTTATTTGGCTCACCTCCCCTTTTGGTTAATGGAACTGTGTTAACCTTGGAGCATGTTATGCAAAGGCTTGAAATTATTGAAAACAAAGTTGCTACCATTGAATCCATTGAAAATCTAGATAAAAAGATTCATAATCAAATTACTCAATATGGATCTAAGGTAGGAATGACTTTGAAAAATATTAAGGAGAAGGAACCCATGGTTAATGAAAAAATAAATCTAGACTCTACTCGAATCGATAAACTTGAGGGTATCATTACCAACTTGGGAACTGCTTTCTCTTCCGTAAAAAGTACTCCTAGTCCTCCCACTAAAATTGCCAAGCTTATGTATGTTCCTAAAAATAAGGGTGAATCATCTAGTAAGGAAAATGCGGATCTTAAATCTATAAGTATTCACCCCGATCTTTTTACAATCATTAAGGAACCATTTGCCACGAATGAATTTTTCGATCTTATGCCTAAAAGTTTGATAATCACTAGAAAGAAAGAAAATTCTAAAGGAGGTGGATGCCTCTTTGAAGAATTGCCTACCAAAGATGGCAATACCTAGATCTATCCTTGCTTTTATGCCTAGCTAGGGGCGTTAAACGATAGCGCTTGTTGGGAGGCAACCCAATTTTATTTTGTGTTTTTTGTTTTTGGTTCTGTTTAGGAATAAATAATCCATCTAGATTCTATTTAGATGTGGTTTTATCTTTTAATTAGTGTTTGTGCCAAGTTAAACCTATTAGATCTTCTTGGAAGATAGTTATTTGATCTTGCTGTAATTTCCAGAATCTTTGCGCTCAATGCCCGAATTGTCAAAAATCACCAGAACGTGATAAAATAGTGATTCCAATTGCTGCTGATCAATAAACAAATTTCCCAGGTCGTCTAATTTTGGTATAATTTTTTGGGTTCCAGAAGTTTGTGTTAGTAACAGATTACTACAGACTGTTCTGTTTTTGACAGATTCTGTTTTGCGTGTGTTGTTTGCTTATGTTGATGAATCTATGGCTAGTAAAATAGTTTATAAACCATATAGAAGTTGGAATACAGTAGGTTTAAAACCAATACAAATAAAGAACAAGTTCACTACAGTACCTTAAAGTAGTCTTTTGTTTTCTTTCTCTAACGGAGCTCACGAGATTTCTATTGAGTTTTGTGTTGTGAAGTTTTCAAGTTTTGGGTGAATTCTTTTGATGGATTATGGAACAACGAGTGGCAAGAGCCTAAGCTTGGGGATGCCCATGGCACCCCCAAGATAATCCAAGGACACCAAAAAGTCAAAGCTTGGGGATGCCCCGGAAGGCGTCCCCTCTTTCGTCCACTTCCATCGGTAATTTACTTGGAGCTATATTTTTATTCACCACATGATATGTGTTTTGCTTGGAGCGTCTTGTATTATTTGTGTCTTTGCTTGTTAGTCTACCACAATCATCCTTTCTGTACACACCTTTTGAGAGAGCCATGCATGAATTGAAATTTGTTAGAATACTCTATGTGCTTCACTTATATCTTTTGAGCTTGATAGTTTACTCTATGTGCTTCACTTATATCTTTTTGAGCGTGATAATTTTTGCTCTAGTGCTTCACTTAGATCTTTTAGAGCATGGTGGTGGTTTGTTTTAAAGAAACTTTATCTCTCATGCTTCACTTAGATTATTTTGAGAGTCGTTAATATCATGGTAATTTGCTTAATGTTAATATACTTGGTATTCAAGATATGTGAAACTTTCTTTTTAGTGGGTTGAATACTAAGATAAGTTTGATGCTTGATAATTGTTTTGAGATATGGAGGTGATAATATCATAGTCGTGCTAGTTGAGTAGTTGTGAATTTGAGAAATACTTGTGTTGAAGTTAGCAAGTCCCGTAGCATGCAGGTATGGTTAAAGTTGTGTAACAAATTTGAAGCATGAAGTGTACCTGGCTTGTGCATCCTTATGAGTGGCGGTCGGGGACGAGCGATGGTCTTTTCCTACCAATCTATCCCCCTAGGAGCATGCGCGTAGTACTTGATTTTTGATGACTTCTAAATTTTTGCAATAAGTATATGAGTTCTTTTGACTAATGTTGAGTCCATGGATTATACGCACTTTTACCTTTCCGCCATTTGCTAGCCTCTTCGGTATCGTGCATTGCCATTTCTCACATTGAGAGTTGGTGCAAACTTCGCCGGTGCATCCAAACCCCGTGATATGATACTCTCTTTCACACATAAACCTCCCTATATCTTCCTCAAAACAGCCACCATACCTACCTATCATGGCATTTCCATAGCCATTCTGAGATATATTGCCATGCAACTTCCACCATCATCATCATCATCATCATCATGACATGCTTTACTTTTGTCATATTGCCATTGCATGATCTTGTAGTTGACATCGTATCTGTGGCAAAGCCACCATGCATTATTTTTCATACATGTCACTCTTGATTCATTGCACCATCCCGGTACACCGCCGGAGGCATTCATATAGAGTCATATCTTGTTCTAGTATCGAGTTGTAATCATTATGTTGTAATCAATAGAAGTGTGATGATCATCATTATTAGAGCATTGCCCAAAAAAAGAGAGAAAGGCCAAAAAAAGGAAGGCCCAAAAAAAGAGAAAATAAAAAGGGCAATGCTACTATCTCTTTTTCCACACTTGTGCTTCAAAGTAGCACCTTGTTCTTCATGTAGTGAGTCTCATATATTGTGCTTCAAAGTAGCACCATGATTTTCATATAGTGAGTCTCATAAGTTGTCTTGTTCATACTAGTGGGAATTTTTCATTATAGAACTTGGCTTATTCCAACGATGGGCTTCCTCAAAATGCCCTAGGTCTTCATGAGCAAGCAAGTTGGATGCACACCCACTAGTTTTCTTTTGTTGAGCATTCTTAGCTCTAGTGCATCCGTTGCATGGCAATCCCTACTCCTTGCATTAACATCAATTGATGGGCATCTCCATAGCTCATTGATTAGCCTCGTTGATGTGAGACTTTCTCCTTTTTTGTCTTCTCCACACAATCCCCATCATCATATTCTATACCACCCATAGTGTTATGTCCATGGCTCGCGCTCATGTATTGCGTGAAGGTTGAAAAAGTTTGAGATTATTTGAGTATGAAACAATTGCTTGGCTTGTCATCGGGGGTATAGAAGTTGGGAACATCTTTGTGTGACGAAAATGAAGCATAGCCTAACTATATGATTTTGTAGGGATGAACTTCCTTTGGCCATGTTATTTTGAGATGACATAATTGTTTAATTAGTATGCTTGAAGTATTATCATTTTTATGTCAATATGAACTTTTGTCTTGAATCTTTCGGATCTGAATATTCATACCATGATTAAGAAGATTTACATTGAAATTATGCCAAAGTATCACTCCGCATCAAAAATTCTTTTTTATCATTTACCTACTCGAGGACGAGCAGGAATTAAGCTTGGGGATGCCTGATACGTCTCCAACGTATCTATAATTTTTGATTGATCCATGCTACTTTATCTACTGTTTTGGACTATATTGGGCTTTATTTTCCACTTTTATATTATTTTTGGGACTAACCTATTAACCAGAGGCCCAGCCCAGAATTGTTGTTTTTTGCCTATTTAGTATTTCGAGGAAACATAATATCAAACGGAGTCCAAATGGAATGAAACCTTCGGGAATGTGATCTTCTCACCGAACGTGATCCAGGAGACTTGGACCCTACTCCAAGAAGTTTCCGGGGAGGTCACGAGGGTGGAGGGCGCCCCCCTGGGCACGCCCCTGCCTCGTGGGCCCCTCGGAGCTCCACCGACGTACTCCTTCCTCCTATATATACCTACATACCCCCATTAGACCAGGAGGGAGCCAAAAACCTAATTCCACCGCCGCAACTTCCTGTATCCACGAGATCCCATCTTGGGGCCTGTTCCGGAGCTCCGCCGGAGAGGGCATCCATCACGGAGGGCTTCTACATCAACACCATAGCCCTTCCGATGAAGTGTGAGTAGTTTACTTCAGACCTCCGGATCCATAGCTAGTAGCTAGATGGCTTCTTCTCTCTTTTTGGATCTCAATACAATGTTCTCCCCCTCTCTCGTGGAGATCTATTCGATGTAATCTTCTTTTTGCGGTGTGTTTGTTGAGATCGATGAATTGTGGGTTTATGATCCAACTTATCTATGAATAATATTTGAATCTTCTCTGAATTCTTTTATGTATGATTGAGTTGTCTTTGCAAGTCTCTTCGAATTATCTGTTTGGTTTGGCCAACTAGATTGGTAGTTCTTGCAATGGGAGAAGTGCTTAGCTTTGGGTTCAATCTTGCGGTGTCCTTACTCAGTGACAGAAAGAGTTGCAAGGCACGTATTGTATTGTTGCCATCGAGGATAACAAGATGGGGTATTTATCATATTGCATGAATTTATTCCTCTACATCATGTCATCTTGCTTAAGGCGTTACTCTGTTTTTAACTTAATACTCTAGATGCATGCTGGATAGCGGTTGATGAGTGGAGTAATAGTAGTAGATGCAGGCAGGATTCGGTCTAATTGTCACGGACGTGATGCCTATATACATGATCATACCTAGATAACCTCATAACTATGCTCAATTCTATCAATTGCTCAACAGTAATTTGTTCACCCACCGTAGAATATCTATGCTCTTGAGAGAAGCCACTAGTGAAACCTATGGCCCCCGGGTCTATTCTCATCATATCAATCTCCATTACTTTATTTTACTTGCCTTGCTTTTAATTTTTACTTTGCATCTTTATACCAAAAATACCAAAAATATTATCTCTATCAGATCTCACTCTCGTAAGTGACCGTGAAGGGATTGACAACCCTTAAGCGTTGGTTGCGAGTTGCTACTGTTTTGTGCAGGTACGAGGGACTTGCACGTGACCTCCTACTGGATTGATACCTTGGTTCTCAAAAACTGAGGGAAATACTTACGCTACTGTGCTGCATCACCCCCTCCTCTTCGGGGAAAACCAACGCTAGCTCGAGACGTAGCAGCAGCTCAGTTGGCAGAGCTATATACTTCCAGGATTGTCTCTTTGCACGGCATTCCGCAGTTGATATCTTCAGATCGTGGAAGCATCTTTACCTCTAAGTTCGAGGATTCTTTTCAGAAGGCCATGGGCACCAACATTCGCTTCAGCACAGCCTTTCATCCTCAAACTAGTGGACAAGTCAAGCGAGTCAATCAAATTCTTGAAGATATGCTCAGGGCATGTGTCATTTCTTTCGGTATGAAGTGGGAAGATTGTCTTCCATATGCCGAGTTCTCCTACAACAACAGCTTCCAAGCGAGTTCGGGCAAGGCCCCATTCAAGATTCTCTATGGCAGAAAGTGCAGTACTCCTCTTAACTGGTCAGAGACTGGTGAACGCCAACTTCTTGGCAATGACTTGATCACGGAGGCTGAAGAAATGTGCAAAGTCATTTGTGAAAATCTCAAAGCCACGCAATCGCGCCATAAGAGTTACTATGATAGCAAGCATCGTGACTTGGCTTTCGAGATCGAAGACCATGTCTACCTCCGCGTCTCTCCAATGAAAGGTACTCGTTGCTTCGGTATCAAAGGGAAGCTTGCCCCTAGATACGTGGGTCCTTTCAAGATCATTGGCAAAAGAGGAGATCTCGTCTATCAACTTGAGCTTCCATCCAACTTTGCAAACATGTACGACGTGTTTCATGTGTCTCAGCTTCGCAAGTGTTTCAAGACTCCTGACCGCACCATCAACTTCGAAGAGATTGATCTCCAAGAAGACCTGTCTTATCATGAGCATCTTGTTGCTATTCTTGAAGAAACTGAGCGCAAGACTCGCAACAAGTCTATCAAATTCCTGAAAGTTAAGTGGTCACATCATTCCGACCGTGAAGCCACCTGGGAACACGAGGACCACCTCCGTTCCGAATACCCGGAGTTTTTCTAGTCCTAGATCTCGGGACGAGATCCTTTCGTAGTGGTGGAGTGTTGTAACGCCCCGTATGTAACTTGCCATATTTGTATTCCAACTCTTGCCATTTTCGGCACAAAGTTATGATATTCCCTTGTGGTTGGGTTTCGTCTTCGTTTTGCTTTTGCCTTTGTCATGCATCTCATATCATGTCATCATGTGCATCGCATTTGCATACGTGTTCGTCTCATGCATCCGAGCATTTTCCCCGTTGTCCATTTTGCATTCCGGCACTCCTATGTCCTCCGGTGTCCCCTTTTGCCTCTTTTCGTGTGTGGGTGTTAAACATTATCGGATTGGACCGAGACTTGCCAAGCGGCCTTGGTATACTACCGGTAGACCGCCTATCAAGTTTCGTGCCATTTGGACTTCGTTTGATACTCCAATGGTTAACCGAGGAACCGTAAAGGCCTCATGTTTGTTGCAGCCCAACACCTCTCCAAAGTGGCCCAAAACCCACCTAAACCCCCTCCATCCTCTCGGTCGTTCGATCACGATCGCGTGGCCGAAAACCGCACTCCATTTGGAGCCTCCTAGCTCCTTCTATGTATAAATAGGTGCCTCCCCCAAAAAATCCCGGATGAAACCCTAGCTCCCTCTCCCCTCCGCGATGCCGGACGTGTCCGGGCGCCGCCGGACAGAAATCCCGCCGCCCGCCGCCGCCACGTGTCGTCCGCTGATTCGCTCTCCGCCCGCGCCCCACATCGCCGAAGCCCGCCGGGCCCAGCCGCGGCCCCCGCGGCCCGCTCCACCCCGCCGCCCAGCTTGCCTCCTCCGTCGCCCGAGCCTCGCCGCGCCGCCCGGTCGCCGCCTCGCTGCGCCGCCCCGTCATCGCCGACTCGCCGCCACCTTGCGCCTCGGCATCCGCGCCTCGCCCCGCGCCGGATCCGGCGAGATCCGGCCGGAGGAGAGCCCCACGGCGCCGGATCCGCCGCCCCATCCAACTCCGGCCACCGTCCTGTTCTACTCCGGCGAGCTCCCCGTCCATCCTCGGGAGGTGTGCCCTGATCCAAATCCAGTGCTACAGTAACACTAGGGGTTGACGTCATTTTTCCCCTAAGTCCCTAATAATTTTAGCATTGTTCATCGCATCATAACTTTGCATCTGTAGCTCCGTTTTGGGCGTGTAGCATATCAATTTGTTCGTCTGGATGTGCTCTTCATTTCATTCCATTGCACCATGTTCATTTGAGTTCATCTTGATTCCCTAAATGCTATTGCAAGAGTGTTATTTAATGTTAGTTTCTGTTTCTAGCAGATTATGGACATTTGTCATTTTTGCCATGTTTAATGTGTGCCTCCTATGAACTTGAGCCCTACATGTGTTTTGGGCTATGCCATGTCATCTTTACAGGGTTGTATGCCATGCATTTTTGTGATCAATGTGGTGACTAGCACAAGCATGCAAAGTAGCTCTCGTGATGTTGCTGATTTCAGGGACTTAGAATTCTTCTAAGTCATTTCCCTGATGATATTTTTATGCCATGTATTCTTGTTGCTACAGAGTGATCCATGCCTCTTTTGAGCATGTTCAGTAAGGATGATTTTGAGATATTGCTATGTTCTATCCATCCATGTCTTTATTTGCAATTATGGGGTACCCTAGCATGACTCAATCTTGCTCTACTTTTGCTATAAAATGTTCCTGGCAGATTGTTTACGTGTTAATCAATTTTGCCGAGGTTATTGTAGTTCATCCTTGCATGCCATGAGAGTGTTCTTGCCATGGTTAGCTTATTGAACATGTCTTCTTGTTGGGTGTATGCTTAGTTTGTCATGCAATGCCTTGTGGTGAGTGCATCGAGCTCGCAAACATGCCTACGTAACTCTGTTTTTGCCATGCCCAGTTTCCTGCTAAGTCTGAATCTGTTAACGAAACTTGCTATGTTCACATGGTTGCCATTGTATTTTATGATCCCTTTTGGCTTATGGTCGGTAAGGGACTTTTGTTATATGCTTTGATTAGTTTCATGTCATGCCTTACTTTTCCATGATATATTCCTGTAGCATGTTGTTATCTTGCTTTAAACATTGGTTCCTGATGTTAAATCCTGACATGTTGTTATTTTCACTAAGTCTGTGAACCCGATATCTTTTGCATTTTTGCCATGCTTGTTTGAACCTGCTATTGTGTGAATTAGCCGTAGCTCAGTGTTCATCTTTTGTCAAGCATATTGAGTGGATCACTGCCATGTGCTTTGTTGCTATGTTAGAGTACAGTAGCTTATTTTTCTTGATGCATTTAGATGGCATCATGCTATTAATCGCAGATTGGTGCCATTATTGTTTTGCTTGCCATTTGCAAACCGTGCATCCGTTTCTGGTGATCTTTATATCGATTTCGACCGAAATCAACGCATCTTTCCAGCGGCGCTCTTGGTTTGCCAAGTTGAGGCCTAGTTCAATCTTTCCTTTCCGAAGCATGCATATGCATTGCATACCACTTCCCGCATATCATGCCATGTTTTGCATCATGTTGCTTGCACATTGCACCGTGGTTGATCGTGGTTACTTTTTGCTTGTGTTATTGCTTTGGGTAGAGCCGGGAGACGAGTACGTGATCAAGGAACCCGTTGAGTATGCTTACGAGGATCAAGCTTACGTCAACTCGGAGAACTTTGCAGGCAAGATGACCATACCCTCGAAATCACTTCTATCTTTGCTTGCTAGTTGCTCGCTCTATTGATATGCCTTTTGCCTCGATACCTACTACATGCTTTATCATGCCTCCCATATTGCCATGTCAAACCTCTAACCCACCTTGTCCTAGCAAACCGTTGTTTGGCTATGTTACCGCTTTGCTCAGCCCCTCTTATAGCGTTGTTAGTTGCAGGTGAAGATTGGAGTTTGTTCCTTGTTGGAACATGATTATTGTTGGTATATCATTCTTATATCTTGTTTACTTTAATGCACCTATATACTTGGTAAAGGGTGGAAATCTCGGCCTTATGCCTGGTGTTTTGTTCCACTCTTGCCGCCCTAGTTTCCGTCATACTGGTGTTATGTTCCTTGATTTTGCGTTCCTTACGCGGTTGGGTTATAATGGGAACCCCTTGACAGTTCGCCTTGAATAAAACTCCTCCAGCAAGGCCCAACCTTGGTTTTACCATTTGCCACCTAGCCTTTTTCCCTTGGGTTCTGCAGACTCAAGGGTCATCTTTATTTTAACCCCCCCCCCCCCCCGGGGCCAGTGCTCCTCTGAGTGTTGGTCCAAACTAGAGCCCCTTGCAACGCCACCTCGGGGAAACTCGAGGGTTGGTTTTATTTGTACGGATTGCTTATCTAGTGTGCCCTGAGAACGAGATATGTGAAGCTTCTATCGGGATTTGTTGGCACATTCGGGCGGCTTTGCTGTTTTAATTTTACCATTGTCGAGATGTCTTGTAACCGGGATTTCGAGTCTGATCGGGCCGTCCTGGGAGAAGGTATATCCTTCGTTGACCATGAGAGCTAAAGCCACATTGGAGCCCCACGGTGAAGTCTGAGCGGGAGGGAGGTCCCCACCCGATCCCAGCTAAAGCCTCTTTCGTGATTTTGGGTGAAGAACCATCAAAATTTTACTGTTATTTTTTGGAGGACTTGTGCCCATATCGTTGTAATCATATCATTAGAAAATTCTTCAGTGTTTGCATCTCTGCCACCATCAATAGTTTGTTTGGACAAAATTTTCAGAATAGTATTTTTAGGCAAAGTTTTTCAAAATAGTTAAAAATAGTATCAGCCATTGTGCCTCAGCAGCCTTGCATTAGTACGCCCACAGGCCACAACCCATCTATCTGTCTGGCCCAACCAATTTTTGGCTCAAACCGCGTGCTCCTCCATGGCTCTATCTCTAACATGGGCAAGCCGGCCTCGATGTCATCGATCGTCAGCTCAATGAGTTCTGGCCGAACAACTTGTTTGTGCAAACCCTAGCAATCACAGTCCATCTAGCCACCACCTTCAACTCTTCAAATACTCCTCAATATTAATTTGCTTGTCCACTTCTCCCTCATGATGCAACCTTCCAAGAAGATCACCCAAGTCTTCCCTATTTCCTGACTAGGATCCACCTGTTCCAGCCACGACGACGATCCTTCGCTCGCCATCAAGCCCTAAAAACATTGTTGATAACCCACAAGTATAGGGGGTCGCAACAGTTTTCGAGGGTAGAGTATTCAACCCAAATTTATTGATTCGACACAAGGGGAGCCAAAGAATATTCTCAAGTATTCGCAGCTGAGTTATCAATTCAACCACACCTGGAAACTTAATATCTGCAGCAAAGTATTTAGTAGCAAAGTAATATGATAGCAGTGGTAATAGTAGCAAAAGGTAACGGTAGCAAAGTAATGTTTTGGTATTTTGTAGTGATGATAGCAATAGCAACGGAAAAGTAAATAAGTGAAGAACAATATATAGAGAATTATGTCGGATGCGGTTCATCATGTAACAGTCATAACCTAGGGTGATGCAGAACTAGCTCCAATTCATCAATGTAATGTAGGCATGTATTCCGAATATAGACATACGTGCTTATGGAAAAGAACTTGCATGACATCTTTTGTCCTACCCTCCCGTGGCAGCGGGGTCCTAATGGAAACTAAGGGATATTAAGGCCTCCTTTTAATAGAGTACTAGACCAAAGCATTAACACATAGTGAATACATGAACTCCTCAAACTACGGTCATCACCGGTAAGTATCCCGATTATTGTCACTTCGGGGTTAACGGATCATAACACATAATAGGTGACTATAGACTTGCAAGATAGGATCAAGAACTCTCATATATTGATGAAAACATAATAGGTTCAGATCTGAAATCATGGCACTCATGCCCTAGTGACAAGCATTAAGCATAGCAAAGTCATAGCAACATCAATCTCAGAACATAGTGGATACTAGGGATCAAACCCTAACAAAACTAACTCGATTACATGATAGATCTCATCCAACCCATCACCGTCCAGCAAGCCTACGATGGAATTACTCACGCACGGCGGTGAGCATCATGAAATTGGTGACGGAGGATGGTTGATGATGACGATGGCGACGGATTCCCCTCTCCGGAGCCCCAAACGGACTCCAGATCAGCCCTCCCGAGAGGTTTTAGGGCATGGCAGCGGCTCCGTATCGTAAAACGCGATGGATTCTTCTCTCTGGTTTTTTTCTCCCTGAAATCAAATATATAGAGTTGGAGTTGAGATCGGAGGAGCTCCAGGGGGCCCACGAGGTAGGGGGCGCGCCCTAGGGGGGCAGGCACGCCCCCCACCCTCGAGGACAGGTGGTGGGCCCCCTGGTCTTCATCTTTTGCAAGGATTTTTTATTATTTCCGAAAAGACATTTCATGAAGTTTCAGGTCATTCCGAGAACTTTTGTTTCTGCACATAAATAACACCATGGTAATTCTGCTGAAAACAGTGTCAGTCCGGGTTAGTTCCATTCAAACCATGCAAGTTAGAGTCCAAAACAAGGGAAAAAGTGTTTGGAAAAGTAGATACGACGGAGACGTATCAACTCCCCCAAGCTTAAACCTTTGCTTGTCCTCAAGCAATTTAGTTGATAAACTGAAAGTGATAAAGAAAAACTTTTACAAACTCTGTTTGCTCTTGTTGTTGTAAATATGTAAAGCCAGCATTCAAGTTTTCAGCAAAGATTATGAACTAACCATATTCACAATAATGCATAGGTCTCATGTTTAGTCATATCAATGGCATAATCAACTAGCGAGCAATAATAATAAATCTCGGATGACAACACTTTCTCAAAACAATCATAATATGATATAACAAGATGGTATCTCGCTAGCCCTTTCTGAGACCGCAAAACATAAATGCAGAGCACCTTTAAAGATTAAGGACTGGCTAGACATTGTAATTCATGGTAAAAGAGATCCAGTCAAGTCATACTCAATGTAAACTAATAGCAATGAATGCAAATGACAGCGGTGCTCTCCAACTGGTGCTTTTTAATAAGAAGATGATGACTCAACATAAAAGTAAATAGATAGGCCCTTCGCAGAGGGAAGCAGGGATTTGTAGAGGTGCCAGAGCTCGGTTTTGAAATAGAGATGAATATTATTTTGAGCGGTATACTTTCATTGTCAACATAACAACCAAGAGAAGGCAATATCTTCCATGCTAGACACATTATAGGCGGTTCCCAAACAGAATGGTAAAGTTTATAGTCCCCCTTCCACCAACAAGCATCAATCCATGGCTTGCTCGAAACAACGAGTGTCTCCAACTAACAAGAGTCCCGGGGGGAGTTTTGTTTGCAATTATTTTAATTTAGTTTGCATAAAGCATGGGACTGGGCATCCCAGTGACCAGCCACTTTCTCGTGAGTGAGGAGCGGAGTCCACTCCTCTTAAGAATAACCCGCCTAACATGGAAGATACGGACATCCCTAGTTGATACATGAGCTATTAGAGCATACAAAACAGGATATTTATTTGAAGGTTTAGAGTTTGGCACATACAAATTTACTTGGAACGGCAGGTAGATACCGTGTATAGGTAGGTATGGTGGACTCATATGGAATAACTTTGGGGTTTATGGAGTTGGATGCACAAGCAGTATTCCCGCTTAGTACATGTGAAGGCTAGCAAAAGACTGGGAAGCGACCAGCTAGAGAGCGACAACAGTCATGAACATGCATTAAAATTAATCAACACCGAATGCAAGCATGAGTAGGATATAATCCACCATGAATATAAATATCGTGAAGACTATGTTGATTTTGTTTCAACTACATGCGTGAACATGCGCCAAGTCAAGTCACTTAAATCATTCAGAGGAGGATACCACCCTATCATACCACATCACAACCATTTTAATAGCATGTCGGCACGCAAGGTAAACCATTATAAGCTCCTAGCTAATCAAGCATGGCACAATAAACTATGATCTCTAGTTGTCATTGCAAACATGTTAATTCATAATAGGCTGAATCAGGAACGATGAACTAATCATATTTACAAAAACAAGAGAGGTCGAGTTCATACCAGCTTTTCTCATCTCAATAAGTTCATCATATAATCATCATTATTGCCTTTCACTTGCACGACCGAACAATGTGGATAATAATAATAATAATAATAATAATAATAATAATAATGCACGTGCATTGGACTAAGCTGGAATCTGTAAGCATTCAATAAACAGGAGAAGGCAAGGCAATATGGGCTCTTTTGTCAGATCAACAATAATGCATATAAGAGCCACTTCAACAATTTAATCATGGTCTTCTCCTATCGACCCCCAAAGAAAAGAAAAGAAATAAAACTATTTACACGGGAAAGCTCCCAACAAGCAAAAGAAGAACAGAAAATCTTTTTGGGTTTTCTTTTTAATTACTACTACAAGCATGGAAAGTAAACTAATTGGAAGCTACAACTAAATTTTTTTTCTTAAGGTTTATCAAACACACAAGAAGAAAGCATAAAAAGGAAATAAACTAGCATGGATGATACAATGAAAAAGTATGAGCACCGACATCTAGCAATGAGTGTGTGAGCATAAAATGTAATGTCGGTGAGAAATACGTACTCCCCCAAGCTTAGGCTTTTGGCCTAAGCTGGTCTATGGCCACGGCTGGCCTGGCGGATATCCATAATAATAGTTGGGGTCGTATTGAGAAGAAGAAGACTCTGACTACCACTGGTTGGCAATCATTTCCGGATCCCAATGGTAATTAGACTGACGTGGAGGATCAACTTGTGGTTCCGGCTCTGGCTCTGTGGCTGATGTAGGGTTCCGATAGGCGTGAATAGCCTCTAATGAAACAAGGTACTGGCCTGCAAATAAATCAAACAAGGAAGGAGCAGGCAGGGTAATAGTCTCAGGATGATGTTTATCAAAGAACAATTTGTATTTAAGCTCCCCATCCCTATTCTTAACAGTAAAATCGTGTGCTACCATACTCTTATAATCTAAATAAACACGAGGCAGCAATTTTTCTTCCTTCTCATAATGCCTAATAGGTATGTTAAAATGTGCAGCTAGTCGTGAAGCATAGATGCCTCCAAAGATGGGGCCCTTTGTACGGTTCAGATTTAACCGTTTAGCAATAATACCGCCCATACTAACAGAGTTATCACTGAATAAACCGTGGAACAAGATAATAATATCAGGAACACTAAGGTTTCCACAGTTTCCGCGACCAATTAAGCAACGACTAGCAAATATTGCAAAGTAGCGTAAAATAGGAAAATGTATGCTAGTGATTCGTGCATCGGAAACCTTCCTCGTTTCCCCTACAGTGATGGTATCAATAAACCCATCCACATCGCTGCGGTGTGGTTCCTCTGTCGTGCCCTCGAAAGGGACTAAACAAACCCGACAAAAATCATAACTCCTTATGCTCATCATATAAATAAAACACCACCGTAGGTGGTGAGCTCCTAGAATGGAAATGAAAGTTTTGCACAAAGATATTTATGAGTAAGAGATATTGTTCACGTTGGTCGTGGAGGAAGGCGGTGAGGCCTACATTCTCAGACAATTCATAAAAATCATCATAAATCCCGGCTGCTCTCAAGAAATCATCGGAAGGCCATTCACACGGCCGAACCTCCGCGGTGTGAGGCAAATTATACTTGGGCTTCTGTGCCTTTTCCTTCGAGCTTCGGCTCGATGAGCCCCTCAAAAATCTCTTCATTATTTTCTGAAAAATTCTGAAATTTTTAGTAACTTCAAAATAAAAGTGAACAAAGCTTAATAATATTGATAGCAACTACTCCTACAAGTGCCTAGTGCCTATATCATGCATCAAAACTACTTTTGACCAAATAAATTTGGCATGCAAGCTCAAGAACAGGGTCACCTAAGCAGCACAAATTTGCAATGAATAAAGCACTAGAACAAAAACTAATTGGACCAATGGAGGAGTCACATACCAAGGAACAATCCCCCAAGCAGTTTTGTGAGAGGTGCTTTGAGCAAGGAGATCGAAAATGGCAGCAAAATGAGCTAGAACTCGTGCTTGAGCTGGATATTCATGTTTGTGGGAGGAAGAAGAAGTGTGTGGGTGCAGGAATAAGTGGAGGAGGGCCACCGTGGGCCCACGAGGCAGGGGGCGCGCCCATGGGGGTAGGGCGCGCCCCTGACCCTCGTGGCTAGGTGCCAGCTCCTCCTGATATGTTCTCAGTGCCAAATATTCTCAAATATTCCAAAAAAAATCATATTTAAATTTCAGGACATTTGGAGAACTTTTATTTTTTGGGTATTTTTATATTGCATGGATAATCAGATAACAGGCAGAAAACACTATTTTTATTTTATTTAATACAAATAATAAAAAGTAAAAGGAGGGTACAGAAGGTTGTGCCTTCTAGTTTCATCCATCTCATGATCATCAAAAGGAATCCACTAACAAGGTTGATCAAGTCTTTTTAACGAACTCATTCCGAATAACATGGAATTGGAGAAATTTTGAATAACGCTATGTTACCTCAACGGGGATATGCACATCCCCAATAATAAGAATATCATATTTCTTCGTGACAGTAGGAAGAGGAAATTCAAAACCTCCAAATATAATCGATGGAATTTTTCCAATAGAGTTGATACTATGAACTTGAGGTTGTTTCCTCGGAAAGTGTACCATATGCTCATTACCATTAACATGAAAAGTGACATTGCTTTTAGTGCAATCAATAACAGCCCCTGTAGTGTTCAAAAAAGGTCTTCCAAGAATAATAGACATACTATCGTCCTCGGGAATATCAAGAATGACAAAGTCCGTTAAAATAGTAATGTTTGCAACTACAACAGGCACATCCTCACAAATACCGACAGGTATAGCAGTTGATTTATCAGCCATTTGCAAAGATATTTCAGTAGGTGTCAACTTATTCAAATCAAGTCTACGATATAAAGATAGAGGCATCACACTAACACCGGCTCCAAGATCACATAAAGCAGTTTTAACATAGTTTCTTTTAATGGAGCATGGTATAGTGGGTACTCCTGGATCTCCAAGTTTCTTTGGTATTCCACCGTTAAAAGTATAATTAGCAAGCATGGTGGAAATTTCAGCTTCTGGTATCTTTCTTTTATTTGTAACAATTTCTTTCATGTACTTAGCATAAGGATTCATTTTAAGCATATCAGTTAATCGCATACGCAAAAATATAGCTCTAATCATTTCAGCAAAGCGCTCAAAATCCTCATCATTCTTTTTCTTGGATGGTTTGGGAGGAAAAGGCATGGGTTTCTGAACCCAAGGCTCTCTTTCCTTACCGTGTTTCCTAGCAACAAAGTCTTTCTTATCATAACGTTGATTCTTTGATTGTGGGTTATCAAGATCAACAGCAGGTTCAATTTCTATATCATTATCATTACTAGGTTGAGCATCATCATGAACATTATCATTAACATTATCACTAGTTTCAGGTTCATTACCAGATTGTGTTTCAGCATCATAGATAGAAATATCATTTGGATTCTCAGGTGTTTCAATAACAGGTTCACTAGAAGCATGCAAAGTCCTATCATTTTTCTTTTTCTTCCTTTTAGAAGGACTAGGTGCATCTATATTATTTCTCTGGGAATCTTGCTCTATTCTCTTAGGATGGCCTTCAGGATACAAAGGTTCCCGAGTCATTTTACCACCTCTAGTCATAACTCTAACAGCATTATCATTATTTTTACTATTCAATTCATTGCGTAAATCATTTTGAGCCTTAAGTACTTGTTCTACTTGAGTGGTAACCATAGAAGCATGTTTACTAATAAGTTTAAGTTCACCTTTGACGTTAGCCATATAATCACCCAAGTGTTCAAGCATATTTGAATTGTATTTCAATTGTCTACCAAAATAAGCATTAAAATCTTCTTGCTTAACCATAAATTTATCAAACTCATCTAAGCATGGGCTAGCAAATTTAGTAAATGGGATTTTAGCTTTATCATATCTATAGAGAGAATTTACCTTTACTACCTGTGTCGGGTTATCAAGACCATGTACTTCTTTAATAGGTGAAGGATTAAGATCATATATTTCTTCAACAGGCGGTAAATTAAGACCGTGTATTTCTTCAATAGGAGGTAAATTCTTAACATCTTCAGCTTTAATACCTTTTTCTTTCATAGATTTCTTTGCCTCTTGCATATCTTCAGGACTGAGAAATAGAATACCCCTTTTCTTCGGAGTGGGTTTAGGAATAGGCTCAGGAGCTGGCTCAGGAAGTGGCTCAGGAAGTGTCCAATTATTTTCATTTGTCAACATATTATTCAATAGAATTTCAGCTTCATCCGGCGTTCTTTCCCTGAAAACAGAACTAGCACAACTATCCAGGTAATCTCTGGAGGCATCGGTTAGTCCATTATAAAAGATATCAAGTATTTCATTTTTCTTAAGAGGATGATCAGGCAAAGCATTAAGTAACTTGAGAAGCCTCCCCCAAGCTTGTGGGAGACTCTCTTCTTCAATTTGCACAAAATTATATATATCCCTTAAAGCAGCTTGTTTCTTATGAGCAGGGAAATATTTAGCAGAGGAGTAATAAATCATATCCTGGGGACTACGCACACAACCAGGATCAAGAGAATTAAACCATATCTTAGCATCACCCTTTAATGAGAACGGAAATATTTTAAGGATATAGAAGTAGCGAGTTCTCTCATCATTAGTGAACAGGGTGACTATATCATTTAATTTAGTAAGATGTTCCACAATAGTTTTAGATTCATAGCCATGAAAAGGATCAAATTCAACCAAAGTAATTATATCAGGATCAATAGAGAATTCATAATCCTTATCAGTAACACAGATAGGTGAATTAGCAAAAGCAGGGTCAGGTTTCATCCTAGCATTTAGAGATTGCTTATTCCATTTACTAATAACCTCTTGAGTTTGTATCTATCTTTGCAAGCTAAAATAGCTAAAGCAGCTTCTTTTTCAAAAACATAACCCTCGGGAATATCAGGTGAGTCTTCATCATCACTTTCATCAATATTATCAGATTCAATATTTTCATTCTCTCTAACCCTAGCAAGTTGTTCATCAAGAAATTCACCAAGTGGCACAGTAGTATCAAGCATAGAAGTAGTTTCATCATAAGTATCATGCATAGCAGAAGTGGCATCATCAATAACATGCGACATATCAGAACGAATAGCAGAAGTAGGTTTAGGTGTCGCAAGCTTACTCAAAACAGAAGGTGAAACAAGTGCAGAGCTAGATGGCAGTTCCTTACCTCCCCTCGTAGTTGAGGGATAAATCTTGGTTCTTGGATCTTTCAAGTTCTTCATAATGATAAGCAGATATAAATCCTAAGTTACTCAAAGAATAGACCTATGCTCCCCGGCAACGGCGCTAGAAAATAGTCTTGATAACCCACAAGTATAGGGGATCGCAACAGTTTTCGAGGGTAGAGTATTCAACCCAAATTTATTTATTCGACACAAGGGGAGCCAAAGAATATTCTCAAGTATTAGCAGTTGAGTTGTCAATTCAACCACACCTGGAAACTTAATATCTGCAGCAAAGTATTTAGTAGCAAAGTAATATGATAGTAGTGGTAATAGTAGCAAAAGGTAACGGTAGCAAAAGTAATGTTTTTGGTATTTTTTAGTGATGATAGCAATAGCAACAGAAAAGTAAATAAGCGAAGAACAATATATAGAAAGCTCGTAGGCAATGGATCGGTGACAGAGAATTATGTCGGATGCGGTTCATCATGTAACAGTCATAACCTAGGGTGACACAGAACTAGCTCCAATTCATCAATGTAATGTAGGCATGTATTCCGAATATAGTCATACGTGCTTATGGAAAAGAACTTGCATGACATCTTTTGTCCTACCCTCCCGTGGCAGTGGGGTCCTAATGGAAACTAAGGGATATTAAGGCCTCCTTTTAATAAAGTACCGGACCAAAGCATTAACACATAGTGAATACATGAACTCCTCAAACTACGGTCATCACCGGTAAGTATCCCGATTATTGTCACTTCGGGGTTAACGGATCATAACACATAATAGGTGACTATAGACTTGCAAGATAGGATCAAGAACTCTCATATCTTGATGAAAACATAATAGGTTCAGATCTGAAATCATGGGACTCAGGCCCTAGTGACAAGCATTAAGCATAGCAAAGTCATAGCAACATCAATCTCAGAAGATAGTGGATACTAGAGATCAAACCCTAACAAAACTAACTCGATTACATGATAGATCTCATACAACCCATCACCGTCCAGCAAGCCTACGATGGAATTACTCACGCACGGCGGTGAGCATCATGAAATTGTTGATGGGGGATGGTTGATGATGACGATGGCGACGGATTCCCCTCTCCGGAGCCCGGAACGGACTCCAGATCAGCCCTCCCGAGAGGTTTTAGGGCTTGGCGGCGGCTCCGTATCGTAAAACACGATGAATTCTTCTCTCTGATTTTTTTCTCCCCGAAACCAAATATATATAGTTGGAGTTGAGGTCGGAGGAGCTCCAGGGGGCCCATGATGTAGGGGCGCCCCCCCCCACCCTCGTGGCTAGGGTGTGGGCCCCCTGGTCTTCATCTTTTGCAAGGATTTTTTATTATTTCCAAAAGGACGCTCCGTGGAGTTTCAGGTCATTCCGAGAACTTTTGTTTCTGCACATAAATAACACCATGGCAATTCTGCTAAAAACAGCGTCAGTCCGGGTTAGTTCCATTCAAATCATGCAAGTTAGAGTCAAAAACAAGGGCAAAAGTGTTTGGAAAAGTAGATACGACGGAGACGTATCAGAGGACGATGAGGCATCAATCAGTTCCGAAACTAAAAGAGGCGGCTGGGGTACTAGTGACGTGATCGGCCTCATTAGTCCAGAACGTGGCAGCCAGTTATGCTGCCAAATACTAGTACTTTGTCCTGTCCCAATTCTTCTTATAATACCCTGAGCAATCACATCATGCCCGTCCAAAATGGCCCTCCATATCTGTGAAGGGTGAGCTCCCAGTTCAGCTTCTAAAAGTGAAATCGATGGAAAATACACTGCCTCTAGTATTCTTGCGCTCAAAGTGCTTGGGCACTCAATCAACCGCCATGCGTGTCTTGCAAGGAGGGACAAATTGAAAAGCTCGATGTCTCGAAAGCCTAGGCCTCCCAAAGATTTAGGTTTAGTACATATGTCCCATGAGACCCAGCATGGCTTCCTCTTGCCCCGTTTACTACCTCACCAGAATTATCGAATCATAGATGTCACGCTCTCACAAATGCCACGTGGTAACCTGAAGCATGTCATAGAATACACTGGGATTGCTTGGGAAACTGCTTTTATCAAAACTTCCTTCCCTGCATACGACAATAGTTTTTCCATCCATCCCTTGATCTTTTCCCAAACTCTATCTCTCATATATTTAAAGGTTCCGTTCCTTGAGTGACCCACATCCGTCGGCATACCCAAATACCTTTCATTAAGTTGTTCATTGTGCACATTAATAGAATTATTTATACTATCTCGAACAAATTGAGGGCATCCCTTGCTGAAAAATATGGATGATTTCTCATTGTTCACCCTCTGACCCGAAGCGTTACAGTAAGTAGTCAACAGGTTTGATACTTCAGCCGCCCCCTCATCGCTCGCCTTAAAAAGCAGCAAGCTGTCATCGGCGAAGAGAAAATGGTTGACAACTGGGGCTGTCGGAGCCACCTGTACTCCCACCAAATGCGATGACTGAGTTCCAGATTTCAAAAGGCACGAAAGGCCCTCCGCTGCTATCAAGAAGAGGTAAGGGGAGATTGGATCTCCCTGTTGGATACCCCTGGTGGTTTTAAACTGGTCCAATTTTTCTCCATTAAACAAAACTGAAAAGGACACCGACTTGATCATGCCCATCAAAATATCAGTCCATGTCCGTGCAAAACCAAGCTTAATCATAATAGCCTCCAAATAGTCCCACTCTAGTCTGTCATAGGCTTTCATCATATCCAACTTTAGTGCACAATGACTATTGGATTTGGCCCTTCTTCTCTTCATAAAATGTAGACATTCATAAGCACAAATAATGTTATCTGTGATTAACCTCCCTAGGACAAAAGCCGACTGCTCCTCAGATATAATGTCTGGCAAAATTTGTTTTAATCTGTTTGCCACCACCTTCGATGCGATCTTATACAGAACATTGCACAAACTTATAGGCTTGAATTGAGTGAGAAGGGTTGAATTCATTACCTTTGGTATTAAGACCAAAAAAGTATCATTAATGCATTCCGCGCTGTCTTCTCCCTTAACAATTCGCAAAACCGCATTTGTCACCTTCTCCCCACATACATCCCAGTGTCTCTGCTAAAAGTGAGCAGGAAATCCATCCGGCCCCGGGGCTTTGGTAGGGAACATCTGATATAGTGCTACCTTCACCTCCTCCCTAGTGTAAGGAGCACACAGAATATCATTCATATTTGCCGTTACTTTGCGGGGTACATGTTCCAAAACAGCCCCTATATCTGTTACACCCTCCGAGGTATACATATTTTTATAAAAGTTTGAAACCAAGTCCTTTAGTTCCACGGGGTCGTCCACCATAATGCGCAAAGCATTGGACATCGATTTGATCATATTCTTCTTTCTTCTCATGCTCGCCCTCATATGAAAAAACTTTGTATTCTTATCACCAGAAGTAAGCCATTCAATTCTCCACCACTGACGCCACAGTATCTCCTCCCTGTGGTACATTTCAACAAGCCTCTCATGGAATCCAAATGGCTTGGGCCGACGCGCGCCGGATCATCTCATAGCCTCCCCAATTCCTTCTTCAGATTTTTAATTTCTGCTCTAACCGACCCAAAGGTGTCCTTGTCCCATTATTTCAATTTTTTGGCGAGCTCTGCTAGCTTCTGTTTAACCTCCTCCACCCGCAAGCTTGACTAGCAAGCCGACCAAGAGTCATGGATCATATCTCGAAAATCTCCATGTGTCTCCCAAGCCACTTCATACCTAAAAAAACACCTAAGTGATACGTACAGAAAGTTATCCTTAACCTTTTATCGGCCCAATTCTTAGCCCAACACGCGTGGCCCTCGCAGCTTGACGCACGACATCACGCAGTAGACAGCGCCGCCGCCTCCTTTTCCACCTACCGCAATCCCAGCGGCGGGCGGCGGCGGCCGTGGCTCCCCCGGTGGCGGCCGGCAGCGCCCGTGGCTCCCACTCGGCGGCGGCCGGTAGCGCCCGTGCTCTTCATGGTCGGCGGCCCGCTTGCGTCCATATCCTACTATATGTCTTTCCTCCTACCATTCATGTATGCTATGCAAGGGAGCCATGAGCACCCTGATTGAGCCATATCACGCAGCGCAATGTACGTTTGGATCGATTTCTTTTCTGACCTTCATTGTTTCTCGCTTGGAATTTGACTCCCGATTTATTTCTTCCGATCCAGTATGTTGTCTCTTCAAATTCGAAAAAAGGTCCCCTTCGGTTATAACCGAGGACCGAGCCGAATTCTCGCTGAACCGAAAGCCTCGGTTAGTGAATTCTCGCAAGACCGATCGGTCCATAAAATTAGGAAATCCAAGTTAAAAATAGACCGAGGCACTGAACCGCCCAGGCCCGGGCCGTGTGCCTCCAGCGGCCATGTAAAGGCGGATCTGGGCGGTCTGACTCAATTAATCGTGTGGCCCCTAAGGCGGCGGATTTTTTCCAAATCTTCACCTGACTTACGCGTATCAGGGTGTTTCGCCACCGTCCGATTACCAGTGTTTTATATTTTCTTCTTTTCTCTTATTATTATCTTGTTTTATTTATATAGGAGTATACTATTACACAAAAGGGGTTGCATTTTATCTAGAGACCCTGGCCTCCAGCGAACGCTCGGCGGCGTCCGGCGCCAGCGCTGACAGGATCCCCTCAGCCTTAGTCGTCGAAAAGGCCCGGATCGCGATCCCGGGCATCGACTACTGGTGCTGGATCTGGGACTGATGAGGCTCATGTGCAGGAAGCGCCACCGGCAGCGCCGTCGCCGGAGAACTCCACACGGTACGCATCTTACTCCCCTTCTCATCTCTTCTCCTTCGATGATTGCAGAAATTTTTTCAGTTTAACCTTGAATTGAGATCTGATCTGCAGTTTTTCTTTAATTTAATAGTAACCTCTGCACTTTAACCTTGAATTGAGATCTATCTAATCTCGGATGGATGCCGAATTGTCTGTGCTATCAGAGTTTTGATGTACTCTCATTGTGAATTATGTATTGACAGATGGATTGATTGCTTCATTCTGTAAAAAAAAGTGCTCATTGCGCCAGCAAGATGATTATTCACAAAGTGGTGCTCGTCCAAGACCAGGTCTAGACCTTCCAGAGGTATACTGTTTCTGATAACTGACGAATTAAATTGTTGAGTAAAATACCATTGTGTGTTTTACTTTTACCTGGTACTGGTGAAAATTTTACTAGCTAAATAAACCTGAAGAATAGCTATGCTTTTACTACTTTATGCTGTGTTTGGCTCGTACCAGTCCACCACCACAGTACTTTCTTCATTGGCATATGATTACCGCCTGCTACAACCAAACTTAGAATCATGCTAGGTGTGCCTATTCGGAGTATAAGATTATGATGACAAGTTCTGACAATCCGAGCATCTGTGGAATGCTTTATTACACTGCCACAATGTTGAGACCTTGCGCTGTAGTAGTAACCAAATTTTCTGGAAAAAAAGAACCACATATGATGGAAGACTGTTCTCTTATCTGGCTTTGGCAGTCTACGTCTGTGGCTCTAAATGTTCATATGTACACCCTCTGTTCCTAAATATAAGACGTTTTGGCAGTTTAAACGTCTTATATTTAGGAACTGAGGTAGTACTATTTATACCCTGT
This sequence comes from Triticum urartu, assembly GCF_003073215.2. Lineage (NCBI taxonomy): Eukaryota > Viridiplantae > Streptophyta > Magnoliopsida > Poales > Poaceae > Triticum > Triticum urartu. The sequence continues at coordinate 470,124,805 of NC_053026.1, read as the reverse complement.
GCACAATATACATGTTTTTGTTTAGTTGCCATACTGACATGAGTGTCGCATATAATTGTATCACATTGTATGGTTTAACGCATCACCGATCACTGCATGGGTGCTGAATGTTGACTTGCACAAATGCAAATAAATAATTCTTGTTCATTTTCATATGCATAATTTAAGTAAGAATGCAATTGTACCAATATCCATACTAAGTAATTAACATTGCAGGAAAATCTTCCTCAAAAGCTCATTTGTAGCCCTCAATCCACTCGCTGCGATTACTTAGTATTAATATTAAAGTTTCTTTTTATATTCTGATACATTTCTCCTTTCTGTGCTTCTGCATTCTCAGGACATATATCAACATATACATGCCCTAATGCCATTACGAGAGGCTGCTCGCGCGGCTTGTGTGTCACACATTTCTGCAATCATGGAGATGCTGTCGCAACCTTACCTTAAGTAAGGAAACACTAGGTTTGAATGGAAATGGTATTGATAAAGATGAAATGGCAAGAGACCTCATCAGTAAAGTTGACGGTATTCTTAAGAATCACTCGGGTGTTGGCATGAAGAAACTAGAGCTTAATCTCTACTGTTGCCGCAAGGTTGATCACTGTTATCTCAATAGTTGGCTTCGCATTGCTTTTAGAGCAGGGATTGAAGAGCTCACCATGTTGCTGTCTCTTATCAGTGAGGCAGAGTACAACTTCCCATGCTCTCTTTTATTCAGTGGGAGTGAAAAATCAATTCGGTATCTTAAGCTCTCCAGCTGTGTCTTTCGTCCCACAGCTGAGCTTGATTGCTGGAGAAGGTTGAAGGAGTTGTGGCTGACTAATGTGCTGATTACGGACGATGAGCTAGAGTGCCTTCTTTCCAATTCTTCCATGTTGGAGTTAATGTGGCTCTTTAGATGCAATGAGATAGTTCGTGTGAAGATACCTTGTCAGCTCCAGCGGCTCAGCTTCCTGCGAGCGGGTCAATGCAGAAAGCTCCAGGAGATAGAGAGCAACGCTCAAAATATCTCGAGTTTTGACATCGGTGGCAGTAACTTGGTAAAGATTTCATTTGGAGGCGCATTGCGAGTAAAGAACATGAGGATAACGTGTTCATATCAGCCCAACGTTATCTGGTACACTCGGACCAAGCCTATGCCATCTGTACTGAATGTTGAAACGCTTCACATATCCTCGTGTAATGAGGTACATTCTAACGTTGTGATGATCATAGGGTAGCTATTTGCATATAACAGCTTTCATACGTGATATGATTAATCCGAGACATCTTTATGCAGATGATCAGTACACCAACTCTACCTAGCAAATTCCTGCACCTCAAATACTTGCACATTACTCTAAATGCAAACGAAGCTATTTCACCGGCCTATGATTACCTTTCTCTGGTTTCTTTTCTTGTAGCTTCTCCTTGCTTGGAGACTTTCATCTTTGTAGTAAGTTACTGATCACCTTGCAAGCATACCTAGTGCCTATGGCAAAACAACTGAAACGGTCATCTTGGCTTTCTATTTTAGGTACAGCAAACTGACATGAAGCATGATTCGATTGTCGGGGATATCTCGCATCTGAGGCAGCTGCCAGAACACCGCCATGACAACCTAAAGAGCGTAACAATCGTCGGCTTCTGCTCTGCTAAGAGCATGGTCGAATTAACACTTCATATCATTAAGAACACATCGTCGCTTCAGTGTCTCACATTGGACACTAGTTTCGGTTCTTGTGGCTGTTCGGTCGATAAACCTGGCGGTTGCAACCCTATGAGGAGGGATATAATCAAGGAAGCCCATAGAGCACTTTTGGCTATCAGAACACACGTTGAGGGCATAATCCCCTCTAGAGTTATGTTAAATGTTTCAGGGCCTTGCAGTAGGTGCCATGTTGTTGAACGTGACTAATCATGTAAAATTATAATGTTTGTGATGAGTTGTTTATTAAATAAATAGCGCTATTTATTTAGTACAAGCAAGGAGAAATGCATGTCATTTCAGGAACTGCAAAAACTAAAATAGTAGTAAGAATATGATTATATCTATATCATAAAAACAAAACACTTGTTCTGTCCACAAATCTGAGAGAAGCTAAAACTTGAGGCATCAACTAAACACAAAAAACGATTGTTGTAAAAACTAGAACTAAACATCTGCAACTCCTCGATCCCTGATACAGTAGTCTTTGTGAATAGTATTTTCTCAGAAAACAAATGACCTTGTGCATAGCCTTATTGTTTCTTCTTTTTAAAATAAAAAAAAGATCAGTACAGGAAATTGATTATTACTCCGTACAACGTAACTCCTTCCGCATTGGATATATTGCACTTTGTTTAAGAAACAAATTTGGTAGACTGATGGATCTCCAACAGTTTTTTCCACGTGATAGATAGATCATCGCAGTAATTAATCCATGTGGTAAGCATTGCGTTGAGTTAATAAAGTTATGCCTTAGGCATGATGACCTTCTAAAGGGAAGATCTGACCTCACAACATACAGTACATGCTATGACATTGCATAGAGATGTGAAGATCACCCATCTGGTAAGCATTGCGCTGAGTTAATAAAGTTTGACCTTCTAAAAGGAAGATCTGACCTCACAACATACATGCTATGACATTGCACAGACAGATATAAAGTTCTCACTCCATACACGTACATGGTTGGCGTCGAAGAATCAGTACACGATTGGCGTCGAAGAATCAGTTGGCGTCGGCGCCGCCGGCTGGAGGGGACACCGGCTCGGGATCAACCGGGAAGTCTTCCTCGAATTCAGGGAAGTCGTCGTAGCGCGCCCGCGTCCGGGGCAACTTCTGCCAAAGCGGCGTCGCCGACGCGGACCAGAAACTGGGCGAACCCGCGAAAGTAGTCGAGGGTAGGGTCGCCCTTGACGAGCTGCAGGAGCTTTGCCGCTTCATACCCGAGATTGTTGGCCGTGTTGGCCGACACAGATCCTGCGCCATCAATCTCCTCTAGCGCATCGCGCACAAGAGATTCGTACTCGTCCACAAATACGGCAAACTTCCTGCCCTCGCTGTACAGACGATGGCAGTTCTCGATCTCCCATCCATAGCTCTCCTCTTTCTCGCTCAGCAAACCCACCATAGCTGACACGTCCCGCACGTGTACGCCGCTCACGGTGATCTGAGCCCCCGAGAGATTCGGGTTGCAGCCGACGAACGCCTTGGCCTGCTCCAAGGAGAAGAAGGTGGGGTCGCTGAACGGCACACCCATGGTAGAGCTGCCTTGAGAGACGCGGGTTGGGGACGGTGTGCTGCCGGCGGCCTTGAGCGCGGCTTGGCGGCGGAGGGCTCCCGGCGGCCTTGAGCGCGAGAGGCGGCGGAGGGCTGCCGCAAGCCTTGAGCGCGAGAGGCGGCCGAGAGCTGCGGGCGGCCATGAGCGCGGGGTGGCGGCGGAGGGCTGCGGGCGGCCTTGAGCGCGAGAGGCGGCGGAGGGCTGCCAACTGCGGCGATGGGACGTCTTGGAGGGGGATTAAATGGGGAGCCGGGTCGATCCAGATTGCACCGGTTCACCAGGTATATATAGATCGAGTCCTAGTCGGTTCCCTGAACGCCTTTGTTGTCGTTCCTCCCAATAATTTTTGATGGAAATAGAGAAGTACTACATTTTAGTATTCAACGATAACTTGTGCACACCATTTTCTCTTCCTGATATATGTGTTTGCAACTGTAATCTAAATCAAGATTTAATTTAGTTGCAAGCATATTAGTAGTCTAGTGTACATCATTGTATATGGATCGGTTATTGTGCACTGTGCGAAGTAGAGAGAATAATTATATATTTGTTGTAACCTTTAGCACATGGTAGCTGATTGGAATCAACATCCCCTATTGCGCTAATAATAGCTTTTGTGCTAATTCAAATGGTATATGAAGATATATGATAGTCATTTTCAAAATACCTCATAAAAAGGTATTAATTAAGATTGCATTCTAAATCAAACTTTAGAAATGATTAACATGCAAGATGATAGCATATTTGAATTATACACAGCTTTTTGAGAATTTTTCATATATAATATGCTAGATTTCGAGTTAGGATTAAAAATATATGGATATTTTTAAAAATATTTAAATATGCTTGATTAAAAAATAAACAAAAAAGTGCAATCACCCAATGGTTACTAGCATGCTATTAGCAAATTGTGGACCGCTGGGTAAAACCATGTTCGGTGCAGCGACTTGTAAAATGAAAACAGAACATTTTAGTGTTGACTTATGGATGGCATAGTGAGTAATTCATGGAAACTTCGGAGGCAATTTTCTTGACGTGCCGTCAGAATCAATAGTCCATTTATTATTAGTTAAAGATTAAAGATAAAGATATATCAAGTAAAAAAATATCTACCGATTCGTTCATTTGACCATCTCCTCGTCTTATGCGTCTAGCGAGCCCAAAATCAAAAGAAATTGCCGAAGAAATATGAGATGCCGCTCGATGCTGCGTCAGACGACTATTGAAATTGTCCTAATAGTCCACATAGCCCATTTTCTCAAAGTGACAGTGGTATCTTTACCTAATAATATTGCTTCTGGTCGTACGTCATGCACTTTTGTAGAAAAACCCTTCACTTTTATGAAACAAAATCCGCAGTTCAAAAATAAATGAGAAAAAACAATTCGACGTTGCCCGCTTGTCTTCTGGTCGCCCCCTTGGGCTTTCGCAGGCACTGCAGGCGCTCCTGCCTGGCTTCGTTCGTTTGTTATTTCATCACATGTTTCAGTTAATAGTCTCACCCTGCTTATTAATAGTCCTACCCTGCTTGTTTACATCACATGTTTCATTAAGGATGAAATGACAAGGGATCTCGTCAACAAAGTTGATCATATTCTTAAAAACCACTCAGGCGTTGGCATGAAGAAACTAAGACTTGAACTTGTTGAGTGTAACAAGGTTGATTCCTATAATATTAATAGTTGGCTTCATATTGCTGTTACAGCAGGAATTGAAGAACTCGAGATTTATCTGCCTCATATTCCTAAGGAACCATACAATTTACCATGCTCGCTTTTATTTAATGGGAGTGAAAGCTCAACTCGGTATCTTCACATAGCCATATGTGCCTTCCGTCCCACTGCTGAGCTTGGTTGCTGGAGAAGCTTGACACGGTTATGTCTGAGACTCTGAGTAATGTACGGATTGCTGACGATGAGCTAGAGGGCCTTCTTTCCAATTGTCCCGCATTGGAGCTTTTGAGACTCCTGAATTGCCGTGAGATCGTTTGCCTGAAGGTACCTCGTGTGCTGCAGCGGCTTTACGTTCCTGAGAGTGTCTCTATGCAAAAGTCTGCAAGTGATAGACATCGGTGCTCCAAATATCTCCACTTTTCACTTCAAAGGTAGCTTAGTATTGATTTCATGGAAAAGTGCATTGCAAGTAAAGAACGTAGACATGGAGTGTTTAGAATTCGGCCAGTCCAACTATGTCTTGCATATGCTCGTACCAAGCTTCTGTCCTATGCGCCAATTGTTGAAAGACTTGTCATATCCTTCGCTAATGAGGTATGTTCTGAAAGTTTAGATGAGTATAGACTAGCTGTTTGGATATAACAGTTGTCGTGCCTACTCATATAACTAATCTTAGATGCCTTGTATGCAGATGATCAGCACACCAATGCTACCTAGCAAATTCCGCCGCCTCAAGTACTTGAATATTTCTCTAATTGGAGATGAATCTATTTCACCGGATTATGATTACCTTTCTCTGGTTTCATTTCTTGAAGCTTGTCCTTGCCTGGAGACTTTCATCTTTGAAGTAAGTTACGTTTCATCTTGCAATCATACCTAGTGTCAATTATGGAATCGCTGATGCAAGCATCTTGGCTTTGTCTATAGGAACGACAACCTGACATGAAGCATGATTCAGTTATCGGGGATTCCTCGTGTCTGAAGCAGCTACTGCAACACCACCACAACAACCTAAGGAGCATGACGATCGTCGGCTTTTGTTCCACGAAGAGCTTGGTTGAGCTAACATGCCACATTGTGGAGAACGCGTCATTGCTGGAGCGCCTCACTTTGGACACCATTCATGGCTGTCACAGTTCTGGAGGATGTAGCGTCAATAAATATCGGAGAGCGTACTATATAGGGAGTGGTATCCGCACTTGGGCCCCACCTGACAGATGCCTCCCTATGGGGAGGGATATCCTCATGAAGGCTCCCATGGCGCTTTCGGCTATCAGAACACACGTCGAGGGGAAGGTTCCCTCAAGAGTCATGCTAAAAGTCATGGAGCCTTGTAGTCGGTGCCATGCTGTTGAACACTTATATGCCTTTTAAAATAACATTTAGATGCCTAATTAGCAACGTGCAATGTTGAATCATGCCAAAGTGAATTGTTTATGAATTATGATGCGTTATTTCCAAATTATCAGAATGGGCCAACGAGTGTTGTATGAAATTTGATAGCCGTACTTTGTTTCTTAAAATTTATCACAACACAAGTGCGAATTTTTTATGATGTGAAACTGTGCTAATGTTTCATGTAGACAGACAAAGTGGTGAAAAGGAGCAGGCGCTAACTGTTACGCAAGATTTTGTTCATTTTCACGTTGGAAAATGACCAGGAAATGAACGATAGTAGATGAGGCCAGTGTGTTTTACTGATGGATGTTTTACCAAATGTTCTCATATAATTGTGTTTTCTCTTCATCTTCCTCCTCCAGGCTAAACTAATTCAAATTCTAGCCAATCATCATCCCGGCAAAACTCATCATCATCTTGAAGTAACCAAAGTTGCTGAACTCAGTTCTCAGAAGCTCACGTTGTGCAAAGCCTGCAAGGTAAGCAGCACAAGAACCGCTGAGCTTTGTTCACATCGATCTCTCAAGTACAGCAAGGATTTCAAGCAACAATACCAATACCAGTCGACCTCTCAAAGACATGTTCTGAAACAAACTAGCAATACAGTAGAAACAGAACTAAATCAAAGACACGTTGTCATGCCCAACCATTAACTGATGCGAAAACAGAAACTAATTGGCTTCAAAATTTCCTTTTGTTTTATGGCTCTGAGAATCCCAACATGCAAGTGACACGAACTTGCAGAGGTTTAAACAGCATTATCCCTGAGAATGGAAACAAAATTCCACGAACAAAGTTCATTAACTAAAATCTGATGATGCAGCTTAAGGCTAAGGAGAATGTATATCTCCTTTGCAAACAGCACTGCCCTACTTGTCTTGGTTCTCCTCCGGCGCTTCCTGCTCGTATCGGCGTTTGAACTTGGCGATCTGCCCCAGGCTCTGAGCCATCTGCCGCTTCGCCCTCATGTGGTACACTTTGCCGGTGTGGTTCACCTTGGTCATCATGATGTTGATCAGCCTGCCGCTCTGCGTCACGTACGAGATCCACTGCATCTGGGGATGAAGTCCCTTCCTCATCCTTCCAACCTGGAAGCATACACAAGGTCGTCAGACAAAAGGGGTGAATAGTAATACATATCTATTGTTATCAAGTTTCCAGATGTTAACCATGGAAGAAACATCCATTTACTCAACAGACACGCATAAGTTACAAAATCATCAGGAGCATTCACCATGATTTCCCTAAAACAACATTACACGCAAATCATGCTCAACATGCACGCTGTGTTCGGATGTATGTATTGAAGGCCTCCGTATTGAATTGGTTTCAGTTCCAATTCAGGGAGGAAACTGTAATGGACTTGAATACGAATTCACATGTTTGGATGCTCATGAAATTGGGCCTTGGAATCTCAATGGGTTTTCAATACCAAATCATGTTCGGATGACAAACTATGGAATTGCCTATGCTTTGTGCTTTATGCATCAAATCAAAATCTACACAATGAGTAAGTATAATTGAATGATCATATAGCAATAAAAATAACAAATATTCTAAAAAATGTAGGACGACCCCAAATAATATTTGCACACCCTGCAAAAGATGAATCTGTGGTCAGTAAATTCATGTGCATGGAGAGCAGGGGAAGAATAGGAACAAAGAAAGAGGAGGAACTTAGAAGGGGCTGCCTGGGCAAGTAAATAAAGAAGAGAAAAAGGGGGATCCAGGGAAGGGGGGAAGAAGATGGAAGAGGAAGGGGAAGAAGATGTGGAAGAAGAAGATGGGCGAGATGGGGAGCGGGTGGCTGCGCCGGCCAGTGGGATGGGCGGGATCGAGGGCGCGCCGGCCAGCTAGATTCAGGCGCTGCACAAAACTGAAGTATGTTGTCCTCGGAACTGCAGCTAACCAATCATAAAGAAGCATGCTATACAGGGCATAAACACGAGCCATCGCATACACACAAACCGCACACGAACAGTACTTCAGATCAGCATGCACAAGCAGATCGAACAGCTAGGGTTATAGTACCTGGGGAGGAATCACCAACGGAGAAGAGAGGGGTGCTGCTGGTCGCCGGCCTGCCGCTCGTCCCTGTCCTCCTTCGCGCTGCAGCCCAGAGAGGAAAAACAGATCAGGGGAGAGAGAGCGGGGGAACCAGAGCAGGGAGAGAGGGCATCCGCCGCCGCTGCCGTCAGTCATCCATGGCCATGGGGACGTCCGAATGAAAGGGGGCAGAGGAGCCCCAAGGGAAAGGGGGCGAGAGAGAGGAGAAGGGCAGCACCTCGCCGCGGCGCCGCCGGACGCCGCCGCTGCTCTTTCTGGTGGTGACTCGAGGAAAAGAGAGAGAGGCGCTGGAGAGGGTTCTGTCAGCGAGGGCCCACCTGTTAGTGACAGGGGAGGCGGGGTGGGTGAGATAAGAAAGCGAATAAAAAACGATTCGATGATAACAAAGCACTCTGACGGTCGTCGCGCTCCGCACTCCGCCGGCCGAGCACCCGCCCCCGGGTCCAGGCCTCCTTCCACCGAGGAACGCCGCCTCCAAGGGATCCTCCTCTGACTCCACGGTCGCCGCCGTCGTCCTCCTCCTCCACGGCTTCTCCGCTCCGCTGGACCGCCGATCCGTCCGGACGGGGGCTGGTGACGAACCCTAACTTGCTTGTACTGTCCGGATGGTTTTGATCTCGTATTTTCTTTCCTTTCTGTGAGCTGTGAGGAGTTTAATCCATCTAGTTTCATGCGGATTCGTTCGCTGCTTGTTGAGCTGATCATAGCTGTGGGTTCCTTTTCCGGAAGAAAAAGAAGAGGAAATTTTGGGGTTCCAGTCCAGCCCAACCCCATGGCACTCTTTGGGTGTGCGGTCGGAGGACATCTCTGGGTTTTTTTGGGGGGAGGGGGGGGGGGGCGTGCTCGGTGGTTTTCTTGCGAACACTTCTACTTATGGAAAGATGCAAAAAATTCGTGCGACTGTTGCTTAATTAACTGTGTTAATTCTTGGAAATTTATGATCAAGTACTTATTTGAGTATGAATATATATCATATATCAGCCTGTACAGTACCAATTTCAAGCAAATGGTAGTTAATTGGTACCCAGTGCTAACACAATGTTTTGTTTCTTGTGCTTGTGTGACTGTGAACAGGTCACGGCCGGAAACTGTAAAAGTTAATTGTGGCTTGTTAGGATTCTGGGAGGCGGCAACATGCCCTACTTCCCAGATGAAGTGGTGGAGCACATCCTTGGCTTCGTATCGTCGCACCGTGACCGCGATGCTGCATCTCTCGTGTGTCACGCGTGGTACCGCATCGAGGGCCTCACTCGCCGCTCCGTGTTCATTTCCAACTGCTATGCCGTGCGCCCAGAGCGTGTGCACGCGCGTTTCCCCTGCCTGCGCTCGCTGACCGTGAAGGGCAAGCCACGCTTTGCTGACTTCAACCTTGTCCCTGCGGGGTGGGGTGCCTCAGCGGAGCCATGGGTGGATGCGTGTGCCCGTGCGTGCCCTGGCCTTGAAGAGCTCCGCCTGAAGCGGATGGTTGTCACTGATGGTTGCCTCAATCACCTTGCTCACTCATTTCCCAATTTGAGATCACTAGTCCTTGTTAGCTGTGAGGGGTTCAGCACTGATGGCCTTGCTACTATTGCCACCAATTGCAGGTCAGAATGCTACAAGCTTGGAAGTCTTTCACATTTCATGTTATGATAATAGTACTGACTACTGAATGTGGATGTCTTCCTTGTACAATTGTTTGAATCTTGGATACCGAATTTATGTTATGTTTGTTTTAGAATGGAAACCGAGAAACTATCAATGACATTTGAATGATCCTACAGAAAAACCTTGATAAGTCCTTGTAAGTTGGCATTGCTCTATCTCCATTTCCATGAGTTCTGATAAACAATAATGATTGAGATTGCGGATGCACTTCAGTTTATTAAAGAAAGGTCTTATTTTAAGGGATGTTTCTTCAAACCAGTTTGTGCGAACTTATTTAAGAGATTGTGAATGCATTGCATATTGGGGCAATCCATGGTTCCAGTGTTATATAATCTTCATGACTGCATATACATTTTGAGATGTGATCAATATAAAAAAGTTTGGTATGCTGCATTTATATAAGTGGAATCTTGAGGGCTCTTTCACCAGTAACTTTAAAAGACATATGTGGACTGTCGGTGGTTTACATATAGCAATGTGGCATTACCAGAACATCGGAAAGAGAGGAAGGCACTAATGTAGTAATGTTGGCTATGTCATATCATTCCAGTTTAAAGGAGGATTAGAATACTCGACGGTTCTTTCACCAGTAATTTATTACCAATTTCAAATATGCCTGGTCTAGAGTCTCTCGATCCTCCCATCAATATAATTGAAGTGCTCGCCTTTTTTTTTTGAAAGAAAACTATCATGGAAACCCCTACAGTATATATAGGAATATAAATTCACGTCTGTGAGGACTTGAACCTAGGTGGTGGGTTGTACGTCCACTCCCACAACCTCTTGAAGGGCTCACATTTGAAGTGTTACCAACTCTTAATTAGGCAAATAATGGTAATTATTCACTATTCTTAACCATAATCATCGTACATATTTTTTTACTAAGTTTTGAAACTCACCACAAACTTGTTACTGTAGTTGCATAATTTGGTACGTATCTCTGTGGGTGGATTCCATGTGCCCACCGATCGGTATTTATTTAAGGCTAGGGAATTTCAGCAATATAAACTTAAAACCTCAGTACCAATGTACGCAACAGGGTAAACACTAACGAAGGGTAGCTTGTACTGGCAGTGTCGGCTTGGTTGGGGCAAAGTCAGATCCTAGGTGCTGGCGATGGACTTTGTAGGAGATAACAAATTTGGTTCTTCATTCTTTAGTTGCTGCGTCATACGGCACACCGTATATTGGTGAGCCTGCCCTCTTAAACAATGAAACTCCTTAGTCTCACAACGAAACCTGGAGATCACAACTTGAAAGATAAAAGGAGTGGTTAAAGGGGGCAGTTCGCTCGCTAAACTGTGCGTTGTTGAGGTAAAAGTGAGGCACCTGCGGAGGCTGCGCCTCAAACGTGGGTGGAGGAGCTCACAGGTGTGTGCTCTAGCCAACCGAACACCGCTCGGTTCTCACAGCTTGAAAGATAAGATAATGGAAAATATCTTCTCATTAATCTTAGGTGTACATGGTTGTTACTAGCATTGTGCAGCCCACTTAGTGTAGGTCCAAGGCCCCACGTTCTGATCTCCACCCATAACATTTGTAAAGCCCATACGTAAGGCACTTAAAAATTGTTTCATATTTATTATTAACAGTTACAGCTATTATTACACTTCCAGTCATATTTACATATTTTCTCATGTCTATTCATAAAGCATCATTTCCATGTGACTCCAGATTGGATTATTATAATTTATGTGACATATATTTGGTGATACCATCTTTAAGGAAATTCAATAGTTTGCGCACTGTCCGTTTGTTTTCTGTAGAACTGGTAGGTCGTTTGCATCAGTAGTCACCAACAATGATGTCATTCGTAAACCGGATTATTTTGATAACAATTAGAATGTTAATACCTGGCAAAATTGTGTATCTTAGAAGTTATTGTCTCATACACATGTTCTGTTCTATTAAGATTAATTAATCTCGACCTCTCTTCAGTTTTTTAAGTGTTGCTTCAGAAAAGTTCTTTCGGTAATTGCAAGTCATATTACTTAATTTGTAAACTCTTCATTATAGGTTTCTGAAGGAACTTGACTTACAAGGGAGTCAGGTGGAGTTTCGAGGCCGTCATTGGTTTAGTTGTTTCCCCAAGCCTTCGACATCATTAGAATCCTTGAATTTTGCTTGCTTGGATGGAGCAGTGAGTGCTAATGCATTGGAAAGTCTTGTTGCAAGGAGTCCAAATCTTAAAAGCTTAAGGTTAAATCGTGCAGTTCCACCAGCTGTTTTAGCCAAAATTCTTACTTCCGCTCCTAAGCTGGTGGATTTAGGTACAGGATTGGTTGCTCAAAGCAATAATGCTGGTGCACTCCCCAGTCTCTACAGTGCTATTCAACAATGCAGTTCTCTGAATAGTTTATCTGGCTTTTGGGATTCTCCACGTTGGATTACTCCAATAATACAATATATTTGCAAGAACCTAACATGCTTGAACCTTAGCTATGCTCCAATGTTTCGGACAGTTGATCTTATTGGAATTATTCGCCAATGTCAGAATCTCCGACACTTGTGGGTAAGGCTTAGTAGCACTGGTGGTAGGGAAATTTAGTCTGTTTCTTGTTATGTTAAATTACTTTATGCAGTTACTAGAGAGCTTTACTTTGTTGGCTGTGTTGTTTCACTTCAAGCCTATGAAATGAGATGTTTATGTATATGGAAGTTCTACTTTTGTCAACCCTGCTGTAGTGTAATTAGCAAGTAATGTTGCCCAATATGCTGTTTTAAGTTGTACTTATTAGGCAAGAATTTTGTAAATTTAACACACAAAATACATTTAGTTCAACTTCTTATGTGTTAGGATGTGTTTGGTTCAAGGGATCAGTTTGGGTTGTTGAGGGTATCCCCAACCACCCGGTTAGGGATAGCCATTTTTTCTGTTTGGTTGTATAGGGATGAAAAAGGGTTGAGAATAGCCATTTGATGTTTGGTTTGAGGGATGATGGATGGATAGGTTGTTCCAAGAATCTTATTTCTTTGAGGTGGTCAGTTATTTTTTTATGGAAAACAATCATATTTCCGAAGGTGAATAAGTATACAGGGCACATAATTCACGAACAATCCATCTAAATTTGATAGTATATTCATCAAGTAAAATTCAGAGCAAATGCTTGCCGCCTCTGTGCGCTCTGTTCGCTGCTCCTGTAAAGAGAAAATCAACAGAAAACGGAACACAAGGAGCAGCTCGTGTTCACTGTAAACAAATATATGCATGGCATCAGATCTACTCCTATGCATGGCAGCTCGTGGAGTACTAACTATGCAAGATTGCCTAAAGAAAAACAATGCAAGATAGGAGAGCAAGGAGCAGAGGAGCAGCTCCTGTGCCCCGACCTCAGGCCGTCAGGCGGATGCACGGCGTCCCTGTCGGCGGCTGCGCACTCCTGTACAGCACCACCAGTCCACCACTCAGCTTCCCTGTCCACGCCCGAGCTTCACCGCTGGCCAAATCCAGCTGCCCCAACGCGCTCTACCACGGCCGTGCGCTCCGCCATCGCACACGACTTGCCGGCCACCACCAGCAGCAGCCATGGCGTCGTTAGATCTTGTGCAGCGGCTGCCATCGCTCGATGCGAGAGAGAGAGAGGAAAAATGAGATGGGGTGTACCACTTCGAGCGAGAGCGAGGGTGGTTGCCCATATCCGCCACTTTTCGGCGGCTCCGCTCAGCCCGTTTTTCAGGGAATATTCTTCGAATCTGGCTATCCCCAACCACCCAAAACTCTGAACCAAATGCCTGATAGCCATACAAAAAAAGGGCTATCCCTAGCCTCTCGAGGATATTCCTTGAACCAAACGCACCCTTACTCTTTGACAGAGGTTGCATAAGAAGTTAAGAACACACGTATCTGTTGACTTGTTTAACGATCTACTAGTTTGTACCAGTATAGACATTTGAAAATATCAGACCCTGCAAATGTGGCAAGATATAATAATCTTAAAAATGTCAGCGAACTTTGGAAGTACACCCTTTTTTATCTCTCTTGGCATCTTTGGTAATGCTACAGCGGTTTATACTTTATAGTATGCATCTCTGGCCGTGCTGTGCACAAGGAAAAGTTGTAGGCGTGAAAATTCTGTCAACGTAGTACTGTATTTTGAGAATGATCAAAGACAAAATGATGATTTAGTAATAACTGATATGGGATTGATTGATGTTAGGGAAACATTGTCTAATAGCTATTGTACTTAATTGTCAGTGTTACTTAACGCGCTCACCCACACAAACCACACACAAAGAGGTGACATACTTTTGGGTGTTTCAACGTATCTTTGTGTGAGTGTTTCTAATCCCAGAGAAGGTCCTTCTGTGGGTGTTTTAACAGCTCTGTAACTAGTATTGGAAGGTTACTTCAATAGTTATAGTGGAACACTTCTGGTAAAAGGATTCTTAGAGTATACCTTTGTTTTTCTTATGTTTCCTTCATTTGTGTTTCATCCTTGCTGGTTGTTTCTTGTTATAAAATGTTATAATTCACTTCAGCTTAATGGTTGTAGGTACTAGATCACATTGGTGATGCAGGATTAAAGGTTGTAGCCTCTTCTTGCCTGGAGCTGCAAGAGTTGAGGGTATTTCCTGCGAATGCAAATGTGTTAATAAGCACTGGTGTGACAGAGGAAGGGCTGGTTGCAGTATCTTCAGGCTGTCGGAAGCTAAACTCTGTTCTCTATTCCTGCCGTCGAATGACTAATTCTGCTCTGATCACGGTGGCAAAGAACTGCTCGCGAATCACGTCCTTCAGACTGCATATCTGCCTGCATGGGTCAGTAGATGCCGTGACAGGCCAGCCACTGGACGAGGGTTTTGGGGCAATCGTCCGGTCATGCAAGGGCCTCAGGCGCTTATCTATGTCTGGCCTTCTCACGGACAGTGTGTTCCTGTACATCGGCATGTACGCCGAGAGGCTGGAGACGCTCTCTGTCTCGTTTGCAGGAGATAGTGATGATGGCATGATCTATGTGCTCAATGGCTGCAAGAATCTCAGGAAGCTGGAGATCAGGAACTGCCCATTTGGCAACACCGCGCTTCTCGCAGGCATGCACCGGTACGAGGCGATGCGCTCGCTTTGGATGTCGTCGTGCGACATCACCCTGGGTGGCTGCAGGTCCCTCGCGGCAGCCATGCCAGGCCTCAACGTCGAGGTCATCAGCCAGGCGGATGGAGGCACCAACGATGCAAAGAAGGTGGAGAAGCTGTATGTCTACAGGACACTCGCCGGCCCAAGGGTTGATGCCCCTGGATTCGTCTCGGCACTGTAAATTACTTATACCGTCGTAGTTGCTGGGTTTTCCTAGACCCTCCTATTTGTGTGAACTTAATTCGGTGCTGTCGCACTTCTATGCTACGTCTGCTACTCTGAAGCGGGCACCAGTCTTGTGAATTTGGTTAGTCTTCCGAAGTGCTATTTGTGTGGCCAACACAGCATAATATATGGATCTAGGCCTTATTTCCAAGGTTGCACTGCGGTATAGCTGAACTGTTTGTGACGCAACGAGCTGATCTGTTCTGTTACTGTGTGCTTGGTTACTGAACCAAGTGGAACGGAATGCTATTTTTATTTTTTATTTTCTTTATTAGAAGAAGTGGAACGCAATGTTATGGTTTCATCTTGGTGTTTGGTTGGAGCCAATGAAAAGAATGAAACGGTTTCATTTCAATGTTCTTGACGATGGTTTTGCTATTTCACATGGGTCTGAATTTTCTGGTGGGCACCGTCAGGAGTGGCGGGGGACGGGAGCTGGCACTTCAGCCTGGGTTGGGTTGGGAGGTGGGTGTACCGGAAGGAAGAAGAGGAGCGGCCGTTCTTGCAGGCATGCACAGGTACGAGGCGATGCGCTCGCTCTGGATGTCGTCATGCGCGGCATCACCCTGAGCAAATATGCCAGGCCTCAACGTCGAGGTCATCGGCGAGGCGGATGGAGGCAAAGAAGGTGGAGAAGCTGTATGTTGAGGATACTCGCCGGCCCGAGGGGTGATGCCCCCTGGATTCGTCTCGGCGCTGTAAATTACATGTGCTGTCGTGGTTAGTGGGTCTGTTAATTTGGCTTTTAAATTTCAGTTTTGTTAAAGCACATCTAGATGTGTCATAAGTATTGCACATCTAAGTCCTATATCATTGATCTTACGCCGAGATTTGTGTGGATATTTCCTTTTTTCTTTTTTCTTTTTTCTTTATGCTTGATTCACTCACTTAGATGTGCAATAATTAGAGCACATCTAGATGTGCCCTAGACACACCGCTGATGAATCTGCATGCTTCCTTTGTTAGTGATCAGAGAATGAGTCGTCAGTAATTTCGTAGAATGTGGCGTGAAGCAAAATCCTTTCTTTTTTCTACAGATGCATTTGTCAGATTGTTGATCGACGCAACACAACTTGTTGATCTGAGCACCAAAAGAACCTGTTGATCCAGAAAAAGAAGCACAAGAAAAGGAAGAAGAGAGTATGTTGATCGCCATGGAAACGCCGCACAACTTGTTGATCTGAATGTCAAAAGAACTTGTTGATCTGGACTTTAATTTGGAACGACGAACAAGCAGTTGTTTAAGCTTGCCGCTCCCACCTCCTAGCAGCCGGTGGCCACTCCGGCCCCAGCGTCCACTCGCCACCACACCTCCTGCTCTGATCCCAAGCCTTTCGATCCACTATCTCACGCCATGGCCCTAGCTGATCTCAACTTCGAAATTGGTCAAGATTTTGTCGTGGAAGTCTGGAGAAAATGGGGAGTGCCAATCAACTACGAGGAAGGCAAAGACATGGAAGAGTTCCTCCTGGTTGCGGAGTTCACTCGATCACAAATCCGACTCACGGAAGAATCATTAATCACTATTCTCTTATCTTGTTTTGGAGGTAGAGCATCACTTTTTAAGGTCCAATTTCTCAGAATTGGCCGTTTAAATTCTTTGTCTCCTCCAAAGAAGTGGGGTTTTCGATCATCGAGGGAGGCAACATCTCTCTTCCTCTACCGAATATCAACTTCCTACTTTGGGGCAATGGTGGTCCTAATTCCAGTTGGGAATTGGATCAATACCTCAAAGAAAAAGAAGATGCTTGGACGCACATCTTTCATCGTCACCCTAGGAAGTCCTACATCCAGGCTCTGCAATCTCCAAGGATCTATCTAGATTCATCTTCCATTGATCATAGATCATCAAGCACAGATCCGATCACCCATAATCAAACTAGATCACTGGGACACAATCACATCACTAGAGTTAATGCTATTACTCTGGCAGTTACTACCAACAGGGCGGGATCATCGCAATTTCAAAAATCAGGCTCTTTGTTCTGTGTCCGGTGCCTTCTCATGGGCCACATCCGGCCCAGTTGCACAAATAGAATTAAATGCCGGGCCTGCAAGCGATGGGGCCACATGGCACACGACTGCTATTCTCAACCCAGGCCCAACCCAATCCCCAGGCAAAGCCCACCACCTAGCCAGACGTTTGCGATTCCGAGGCAACCCGCCACTATTTCCGTGATTGTGTCTAATCAAGTGGTCATTCAACCCACCAACCAGGGAATACCAGTTAATTCTCTCCGGCAGGCGTCCCGGGGCGATTGCCACAATCTCAGCTCTTCCCAAACTCCGTCTCTCTTCGTCTCCAATCCACCACAATCCAACCAAATCCTACTTCCTCTTCTCTGTTGCCGGCGGCGACCGACCCTGCATCGACCCCGTCGACAATGGCGGCTTTCCCATTCGACCCCACCCCTGTCCTGCCACCGAACCACCATAGCATCTAAGTAGCTGGCAGACCGGCTCGGATTCGAGTCATCACCGGTGCTACGCCAGCAACTCATGAAGAGTGGGCGATTGCCACGATCGTTCCGATGCCGAATCTCCCAGTGGCATTCAACACCGTCAGAGAGGTACTATCTGATTTCTTGGCTGATCATCATCTGGGATTCACTGAGATTGAGCCGTGTCCGTTCGGTCAAGTCTATGTCAAGTTCAGTAGCATTTTTAACATAGATGATATGGTTACCCGTAGCTCGCATCTGTTCACGGATGTCCATGTCATATTTCAAAAGCATGACAGAGGAATGAACTGGAGGAGCTTGGTACTCAACATAGATGCTTGGATTTTGCTATGTGGTTACCAATTTGACAGAAGAAATATCCAAGAAGTAAGCAATGCAGTTAGTAAGTTTGGTAAATTTCTAATGTGGGACAGAGTGCGTAGTACCAGAGCCAATATGATGGTGAAGGTCAGAGTGGAGGAGCTCAGAGACATTCCTAATAGCATTGTCATAGGAGAGGGATATGATTTCCAGACTGGCTCACTGACTGTGCTAGTGGTAATACTCCAGCATCAGATCCTGGGAGCTAAAGCAGCCGATGAAGATCCTGTGAAGCCTCATGGCAACCCACACTCACTCCCCCAGCAAGCCAATTTCCATCCAAACCAGCATAATCATTTCATTGGTCCACTTCAACAACATGAAGTTGATGAGCACTTGGTACCTACTCCACCTCATAATCCTCAGCTTAACCTGCAACTTGCCCTTAATGTTGCTGACCATGAGCATGATGACCCAGTAGATATGGAGATGGAAGAGGAACAGGACCACATGCTAGGTTGGGGGCATTGGGCTATGCCTCAAGGAGCAGATCATGAGTTACATGTAGGAGAATTTTTGGCTCTGAATGACATTATGGAGACAATGGAGGAGATCAATAACCCAGCTATGGAAGCAAACAGTAGTATCACACTTTCTATGTTGCCATATAACAACAGTATCAACTCTACTGCCTCTGCTAATGGCCCTATTGCTCCTGATATGCAACTGCATGAGCTACCTGATTTGAATTTGGAGGCCATGCCAAATGGTCCAGCCCAGGAACAGGCCCAACAACCCCACCTACTGTCCACGGAGATAATGTGATACTTCCTCATCTGCAGGCCCAACTGGGACCTGAGCCCAGCATGGTAACAACACCTCAACATACTGATCAACTTCAGAGAGATACTATGGAAGACCAAATGCTCTTTGAACTCATGTCCCATTCTACTCCCTGCATCAAGAAGGCAGTTCAAAACTCTGATAAAGAAGTACATGAGGAGGGTATGAATATCACTGTGGATCAACTGAATGCTGTGAATCTACCTATTGAGGCAGCTCCTACAAGCTCTGAACACACTGCCGCTGACAGCACTCAGGTTCAGGGAGACAAAGCTACCATGCCAGCCATAGGTGAGACAGAAAATTCTGATATGACAGCGCCACCAGGCTTTCCTGAACCTTTATTTGCTAATCAGGCTCATAATACAAATGCAGACATAACATCAGGACTGGTATCTGCCAAACCAGTTCTGGAGGAGATCACAGTGAGGAACATGAACAATGAGGAGCAGCATATGGGCGCAGAAGGAGTCAAGGTTTGGAGTAAGCACTTTGCTCCAACTACAGAAAGCAAGGATACCATTCAGGTACCAGTGGACTGGGCCAATTTCTTATCAGTTGTTCTATTAACTCCTAGCAAATTTGACTGGGCTAAAAGATTCATTTCCTCTACTGTGTGGAAAATTATTTGTCAAGGAGCTGCAACAAACACTATTCCATTTGTTATCCCAAAAAACTGCCTAGTTGATAACTCCCTGGAGTGTTCTATGACACAGGATACTAAGGAGCAACACCTCACCATCTGCAGATAACAATACTACTGAAGTTATGTCTGCCTCATCTACTTCTGCTCTGCACAGAAACAAGAAGAGGAAAGAAAATGTGGAACTAGTTGAAACAGAGGTAAGAAGAAGTTGTAGACTCCAGAAAATTAACAAGGGTTTTAAGAAAGCTGTTTGTAAAGATAAAGAGTGCCTGGCTTGTCATACTGCACCACCACCGATCCCTCCCAAAGTTGTGAAAAGTATAAACACCTCTTTTTGCAAGGTCTACGACAAGGATACAATTGAAGAACTCTTCAGCAAGAAACACAAGAACACCAAGAGTGGCAACACCACCATGGAGGGAGTCAAGAATGCAAGGGAGCATAACAAGAAGTGGATCTAGCTTATCTCTTAACTAGATCTGCAGTTTTGAATAGTGACCATGGCATATGTTATTTATGCTCCTGTATTTGTAAGATGTGAGACTGTGATGTTCCTCAGTTATGCTATTAGTATGGTACCTAAACTGCTTATTGAGTGGATGTTTTACTTATGCAAGAAGTTTGTTGGGAAGAATACTGAGATTGCCGGGTCTGATACTGTTTTGAGCTCAATTTATTTACTATTCACTATACATTGATGAATAGAGATTGGAACATTTTGGACTGGAATATTAGAGGCATCAATGATCCAAAGAAATGGACTGCTTTGGCTAATAAAATTGAGGAATCACAATGCTCCATTATTTGTATACAGGAAACTAAGAAAGAATCTTTTGACATCTCCTATCTGAAAAACTTTTGTCCCAAGAGGTTTGGAAAATTTGCATTTCTACCATCTATAGGGGCTTCTGGAGGCCTCCTAATTGCATGGAATGATCAAGTGTTCTCTTGTCAAATCCATCACAACAACGATTTTTCCCCTATCAGTCATTTTCACATCCAATCATAATGGACAACAGTGGATTTTAACCATTGTGTATGGGCCATGCCAACCAGATGATAAGATTCTGTTTTTGAACTGGTTGCAAAACTTCATTACACCAAATGACACGCCCTGGTTACTGATGGGAGACTTTAATTTTACTAGATATCCTCATAAGAGAACCATGGCTGGGGGTAGTATTAATGATATGCTTTCTTTTGACACAACAATCAACAGACAGGCTCTCATTGAAATCCCACTAAAAGGCAGGAAATATACTTGGAGTAACATGCAAGAGGCCCCCCTATTGGGAAAACTTGATTGGTGTTTCACTTCAGAAGATTGGACCATCAAATACCCAGCCACTTTTGCCATCCCTCTAGCTAACACTGCCTCAGATCATGTACCTATTAAAATTAGGGTCCTCTATTCCTAAAGCTAATATCTTCAGATTTAAGAACTTCTGGCTAGAACACCACCAATTTAAAGAGGTAGTCAGCTCTATATGGACACAAGAGGTGGATGAGAGTGACAGTGCCAAGATCGTAGCAACTAAATTCAAGAGACTGAGAAAAGGACTAATGAATTGGGCTAAAAATTTGTCTGATCTGAAAAAGATCATTGCAGATACCAACTACATGATTCTTTGCTACGATACCACTGAGGAGTTTAGGCTTTTATCATTGGAGGAACACAATGCCTGGAACATTCTCAAAGTTCACCTTGAAGTCATTCTGGATAATCAGAGGCAATACTGGAAGCAAAGAGCCACTATAAGAAAGATCAAAGTGGGTGAAGCTAATACTGAGTACTTTCAGGCCAAAGCAACTATTAAGTACAGGAACAACTTCATCTCCATGATGAGAGATGAGCAAGGACATGAACATCATGATCACCAGGCCAAAGCTGCAATTTTATACAGAGCATTTAAAGAAAGAATGGGCACATCTGCACCTACCACAAACCCACTGAACATACATCAGTTGCTCCAACCAATGGAAGATCTATCTGAACTGGAAGCACCATTCACCAAGGAGGATATTGATAATGTAATTAAGAATATGCCTACAGACAAATCACCAGGGCCAGATGGTTTCAATGCAGCATTTCTCAAGAGCTATTGGGACATCACTGCTCCTGACTTCTATAAGCTTATAGAAGATTTTCATTTAGGACAAGTTAATATTTAGAGTATTAATTGTTGGGGAACGTGTAATTTAAATTTTTTTCCTACGCACATGCAAGATCATGGTGATGCATAGCAACGAGAGGGGGAGAGTGTGATCTACGTACCCTTGTAGATCGACAACGGAAGCGTTAACTTGGTTGATGTAGTCGTACGTCTCCACGGCCCGACCGATGAAGCACCGAAACTACGGCACCTCCGAGTTCTAGCACACGTTCAGCTCGATGACGATCCCCGGACTCCGATCCAGCAAAGTGTCGGGGAAGAGTTCCGTCAGCACGACGGCGTGGTGACGATCTTGATGTACTACCGTCGCAGGGCTTCGCCTAAGCACCGCTACAATATTATCGAGGACTATGGTGGAAGGGGGCACCGCACACGGCTAAGAATATGATCACGTGGATCAACTTGTGTGTCAAGGGGTGCCCCCTGCCCACGTATATAAAGGATCAAGGGGAGGAGGCCGGCCGGCCCTCTATGGCGCGCCAAGGAGGAGTCCTCCTCCTAGTAGGAGTAGGACTCCTACTAGGAGGGGGAAAGAAGTGGGGAGGGAGAGGGAAAGGGGGGCGCCGCCCCCCCTCTCCTAGTCCAATTCGGACCAGGGGGGAGGAGGCGCGCGGCCCACCTTTGGCTGCCCCTCTCTCTCTCTCTCCACTAAGGCCCATATGGCCCATTACTTCTCCCGGGGGGTTCCGGTAACCCTCTGGCTCTCCGGTTTTCTCCGAAATCATCCGGAACACTTCCGGTGTCCGAATATAGCCGTCCAATATATCAATCTTTATGTCTCGACCATTTCGAGACTCCTCGTCATGTCCGTGATCACATCCGGGACTCCGAACTAACTTCGGTACATCAAAACTCATAATATAACTGTCATCGAAACCTTAAGTGTGCGGACCCTACGGGTTCGAGAACAATGTAGACATGACCGAGACACGTCTCCGGTCAATAACCAATAGCGGAACCTGGATGCTCATATTGGTTCCTACATATTCTACGAAGATCTTTATCGGTCAGACCGCATAACAACATACATTGTTCCCTTTGTCATCGGTATGTTACTTGCCCGAGATTCGATCGTCGGTATCCTATACCTAGTTCAATCTCGTTACCGGCAAGTCTCTTTACTCGTTCTGTAATACATCATCCCGCAACTAACTCATTAGTTGCAATGCTTGCAAGGCTTAAGTGATGTGCATTACCGAGAGGGCCCAGAGATACCTCTCCGACAATCGGAGTGACAAATCCTAATCTCGAAATACGCCAACTCAACATGTACCTTTGGAGACACCTGTAGAGCTCCTTTATAATAACCCAATTACGTTGTGACGTTTGGTAGCACACAAAGTGTTCCTCTGGCAAACGGGAGTTGCATAATCTCATAGTCATAGGAACATGTATAAGTAATGAACAAAGCAATAGCAACATACTAAACGATCGGGTGCTAAGCTAATGGAATGGGTCATGTCAATCAGATCATTCAACTAATGATGTGATCCCGTTAATCAAATAACAACTCTTTGTCCATGGTTAGGAAACATAACCATCTTTGATTAACGAGCTAGTCAAGTAGAGGCATACTAGTGACATTCTGTTTGTCTATAATAAACTTTTATCATGAACAAGGAAATATAATAATAATGCTTTTATTATTGCCTCTAGGGCATATTTCCAACAGTCTCCCACTTGCACTAGAGTCAATAATCTAGTTACATTGTGATGAATCGAACACCCATGGAATTCTGGTGTTGATCATGTTTTGCTCTAGGGAGAGGTTTAGTCAATGGATCTGCTACATTCAGGTCCGTATGTACTTTACAAATCTCTATGTCTCCATCTTGAACATTTTCACGAATGGAGTTGAAGCGACGCTTGATGTGCCTTGTCTTCTTGTGAAATCTGGGCTCCTTGGCAAGAGCAATAGCTCCAGTGTTGTCACAGAAGAGCTTGATCGGCCCCGACGCATTGGGTATGACTCCTAGGTCGGTGATGAACTCCTTCACCCATATTGCTTCATGTGCTGCCTCCGAGGCTGCCATGTACTCCGCTTCACATGTAGATCCCGCCACGACGCTTTGCTTGCAACTGCACCAGCTTACTGCCCCACCATTCAAAATATACAGGTATCCGGTTTGTGACTTAGAGTCATCCAGATCTGTGTCGAAGCTAGCGTCGACGTAACCCTTTACGACGAGCTCTTCGTCACCTCATAAACGAGAAACATTTCCTTAGTCCTTTTCAGGTACTTCAGGATATTCTTGACCGCTGTCCAGTGTTCCTTGCCGGGATTACTTTGGTACCTTCCTACCATACTTACGGCAAGGTTTACATCAGGTCTGGTACACAGCATGGCATACATAATAGAACCTATGGCTGATGCATAGGGGATGACGCTCATCTCTTCTATATCTTCTGCCGTGGTCGGACATTGAGCTGAGCTCAATTTCATACCTTGTAACACAGGCAAGAACCCCTTCTTAGATTGATCCATATTGAACTTCTTCAATATCTTATCAAGGTATGTACTTTGTGAAAGACCTATGAGGCGTCTCGATCTATCTCTATAGATTTTGATACCTAATATATAAGCAGCTTCTCCAAGGTCCTTCATTGAAAAACTTTTATTCAAGTAGGCCTTAATGCTGTCCAAGAGTTCTATATCATTTCCCATCAAAAGTATGTCATCTACATATAATATGAGAAATGCTACAGAGCTCCCACTCACTTTCTTGTAAACGCAGGCTTCTCCATAAGTCTGCGTAAACCCAAACGCTTTGATCATCTCATCAAAGCGAATGTTCCAACTCCGAGATGCTTGCATCAGCCCATAAATCGAGCGTTGGAGCTTGCACACCTTGTCAGCATTCTTAGGATCGACAAAACCTTCCGGCTGCATCATATACAATTCTTCCTTAAGGAAACCATTAAGGAATGCCGTTTTGACGTCCATTTGCCATATCTCATAATCGTAGAATGCGGCAATTGCTAACATGATTCGGACGGACTTTAGCTTCGCTACCGGTGAGAAAGTCTCATCATAGTCAATTCCTTGAACTTGTCGATAACCCTTAGCGACAAGCCGAGCTTTATAGATGGTCACATTACCATTCGCGTCTGTCTTCTTCTTGAAGATCCATTTATTTTCTATGGCTCGCCGTTCAACGGGCAAGTCAGTCGAAGTCCATACTTCGTTTTCATACATGGATCCTATCTCGGATTTCATGGCTTCTAGCCATTTGTCGGAATCCGGGCCTGCCATCGCTTCTTCATAGTTCGAAGGTTCACCGTTGTCTAACAACATGATTTCCAAGACAGGGTTGCCGTACCACTCTGGTGCGGAACGTGTCCTTGTGGACCTTTGAATTTCAGTAGGAGCTTGATCAGAAGTATCTTGATCATCATCAATAACTTCCTCTCTAGTCGGTGCAGGCGCCTCAGGAACATTTTCTTGAGTTGCGCCATTTTCCGGTTCAAGAGGTAATACTTCATCAAGCTCTACTTTCCTCCCACTTACTTCTTTTGAGAGAAACTCTTTCTCTAGAAAGGATCCATTCTTGGCAACAAAGATCTTGCCTTCGGATCTGAGGTAGAAGGTGTATCCAATAGTTTCTTTTGGGTATCCTATGAAGACGCATTTTTCCGACTTGGGTTCGAGCTTTTCAGGTTGAAGTTTCTTGACATAAGCATCGCATCCCCAAACTTTTAGAAACGACAGCTTAGGTTTCTTCCCAAACCATAATTCATACGGTGTCGTCTCAACAGATTTCGACGGAGCCCTATTTAAAGTGAATGCGGCAGTCTCTAAAGCATAGCCCCAAAAAGATAGCGGTAAATCGGCAAGAGACATCATAGATCGCACCATATCTAACAGAGTGCGATTACGACGTTCGGACACACAGTTACGCTGAGGTGTTCCAGGCGGCGTGAGTTGTGAAACTATTCCACATTTTCTTAAGTGTGTGCCAAATTCGTGACTCAAGTATTCTCCTCCACGATCTGATCGTAGAAACTTGATTTTCCTGTCACGTTGATTCTCAACCTCACTCTTAAATTCCTTGAACTTTTCAAAGGTTTCAGACTTGTGTTTCATTAAGTAGATATACCCATATCTACTCAAGTCATCAGTGAGGGTGAGAACATAACGATAGCCACTGCGAGCCTCAACACTCATTGGACCGCACACATCAGTATGTATGATTTCCAATAAGTTGATTGCTCGCTCCATTGTTCCTGAGAACGGAGTCTTGGTCATCTTGCCCATGAGGCACGGTTCGCAAGTACCAAGTGATTCATAATCCAGTGGTTCCAAAAGTCCATCAGTATGGAGTTTCTTCATGCGCTTTACACCGATATGACCTAAACGGCAGTGCCACAAATAAGTTGCACTATCATTATCAACTCTGCATCTTTTGGCTTCAACGTTATGAATATGTGTGTTACTACTATCGAGATTCAATAAGAATAGACCACTCTTCAAGGGTGCATGACCATAAAAGATATTACTCATATAAATAGAACAACCATTATTCTCTGATTTAAATGAATAACCGTCTCGCATCAAACAAGATCCAGATATAATGTTCATGCTTAACGCTGGCACCAAATAACAATTATTTAGGTCTAATATTAATCCCGAAGGTAGATGTAGAGGTAGCATGCCGACCGCGATCACATCGACTTTGGAACCGTTTCCCACGCGCATCGTCACCTCGTCCTTAGCCAATCTTCGCTTAATTTGTAGTCCCTGTTTCGAGTTGCAAATATTAGCAACAGAACCAGTATCAAATACCCAGGTGCTACTGTGAGCATTAGTAAGGTACACATCAATAACATGTATATCACATATACCTTTGTTCACCTTGCCATCCTTCTTATCCGCCAAATACTTGGGGCAGTTCCGCTTCCAGTGACCAGTCTGCTTGCAGTAGAAGCACTCAGTTTCAGGCTTAGGTCCAGACTTGGGTTTCTTCTCTTGAGCAGCAACTTGCTTGCTGTTCTTCTTGAAGTTCCCCTTCTTCTTCCCTTTGCCCTTTTTCTTGAAACTAGTGGTCTTGTTGACCATCAACACTTGATGCTCCTTTTTGATTTCTACCTCCGCAGCTTTCAGCATTGCGAAGAGCTCGGGAATAGTCTTATTCATCCCTTGCATATTATAGTTCATCACGAAGCTCTTGTAGCTTGGTGGCAGTGATTGGAGAATTCTGTCAATGACGCAATCATCTGGAAGATTAACTCCCATTTGAATCAAGTGATTATTATACCCAGACATTTTGAGTATATGCTCACTGACAGAACTATTCTCCTCCATCTTGCAGCTATAGAACTTATTGGAGACTTCATATCTCTCAATCCGGGCATTTGCTTGAAATATTAACTTCAACTCCTGGAACATCTCAT
The DNA here is from genome assembly GCF_003073215.2 of Triticum urartu. Lineage (NCBI taxonomy): Eukaryota > Viridiplantae > Streptophyta > Magnoliopsida > Poales > Poaceae > Triticum > Triticum urartu. The sequence goes on along the minus strand of NC_053026.1, from coordinate 470,097,657 downwards.
ATGCTCCATGACATTCAAAACGTCGTTGAAGTCCCGGTTCTAAGCCGTAAAGCATGGCACACTGAACTATCGAGTAGTCATCAGCTTTGCTCTGCCAGACGTTCACAACATCTGGTGTTGCTCCAGCAGCAGGCCTGGCTCCCAGCGGTGCTTCCAGGACGTAATTCTTCTGTGCAGCAATGAGGATAATCCTCAAGTTACGGACCCAGTCCGTGTAATTGCTACCATCATCTTTCAACTTTGCTTTCTCAAGGAACGCATTAAAATTCAACGGAACAACAGCACGGGCCATTTATCTACAATCATACATAAACAAGAAAGATACTATCAGGTACTAAGTTCATGATAAATTTAGGTTCAATTAATCATATTACTTAAAGAACTCCCACTTAGATAGACATCCCTCTAATCCTCTAAGTGATTACGTGATCCAAATCAACTAAACCATGTCCGATCATCACGTGAGATGGAGTAGTTTCATTGGTGAACATCACTATGTTGATTATATCTACTATATGATTCACGCTCGACCTTTCGGTCTCCGTGTTCCGAGGCCATATCTGTATATGCTTGGCTCGTCAAGTATAACCTGAGTATTCCGCGTGTGCAACTGTTTTGCACCCGTTGTATTTGAATGTAGAGCCTATCACACCCGATCATCATGTGGTGTCTCAGCACGAAGAACTTTCGCAACAGTGCATACTCAGGGAGAACACTTCTTGATAATTTAGTGAGAGATCATCTTATAATGCTACCGTCAATCAAAGCAAGATAAGATGCATAAAAGATAAACATCACATGCAATCAGTATAAGTGATATGATATGGCCATCATCATCTTGTTCTTGTGATCTCCATCTCTGAAGCACCATCGTGATCACCATCGTCACCGGCACGACACCTTGATCTCCATCGTAGCATCGTTGTCGTCTCTCCAATCTTATGCTTCCACGACTATCGCTACCGCTTAGTGATAAAGTAAAGCATCACAGCGCGATTGCAATGCATACAATAAAGCGACAACCATATGGCTCCTGCCAATTGCTGATAACTCGGTTACAAAACATGATCATCTCATACAATAAAATTTAGCATCATGTCTTGACCATATCACATCACAACATGCCCTGCAAAAACAAGTTAGACGTCCTCTACTTTGTTGTTGCAAGTGTTACGTGGCTGCTACAGGCTTAATCAAGAACCAATCTTACCTATGCATCAAAACCACAATGATAGTTTGTCAATTTGGTGCTGTTTTAACCTTCGCAAGGACTGGGCGTAGCCACACTTGGTTCAACTAAAGTTGGAGAAACTGTCACCCGCAAGCCACCTATGTGCAAAGCACGTCGGGGGAACCGGTCTCGCGTAAGCGTACGCGTAATGTCGGTCCGGGCCGCTTCGTCCAACAATACCGCCGAACCAAAGTATGACATGCTGGTAAGCAGTATGACTTATATCGCCCACAACTCACTTGTGTTCTACTCGTGCATATAACATCAACATATAAAACCTAGGCTCGGATGCCACTGTTGGGTTTCGTAGTAATTTCAAAAAATTTCCTACGCACACGCAAGATCATGGTGATGCATAGCAACGAGAGGGGGAGAGTGTGATCTACGTACCCTTGTAGATCGACAACGGAAGCGTTAACTTGGTTGATGTAGTCGTACGTCTCCACGGCCTGACCGATCAAGCACCGAAACTACGGCATCTCCGAGTTCTAGCACACGTTCAGCTCGATGAGATCCCCGGACTCCGATCCAGCAAAGTGTCGGGGAAGAGTTCTGTCAGCACGACAGCGTGGTGACGATCTTGATGTACTACCGTCGCAGGGCTTCGCCTAAGCACCGCTACAATATTATCGAGGACTATGGTGGAAGGGGGCACCGCACACGGCTAAGAATATGATCATGTGGATCAACTTGTGTGTCAAGGGGTGCCCCCTGCCGCCGTATATAAAGGATCAAGGGGAGGAGGCCGGCCGGCCCTCTATGGCGCACCAAGGAGGAGTCCTCCTCCTAGTAGGAGTAGGACTCCTACTAGGAGGGGGAAAGAAGTGGGGAGGGAGAGGGAAAGGGGGGCGCCGCCCCCCCTCTCCTAGTCCAATTCGGACCAGGGGGGAGGAGGCGCGCGGCCCACCTTTGGCTGCCCCTCTCTCTCTCCACTAAGGCCCATATGGTCCATTACTTCTCCCGGGGGGGGGGGGGTTCCGGTAACCCTCCGGCTCTCCGGTTTTCTCCGAAATCATCCAGAACACTTCCGGTGTCCGAATATAGCCGTCCAATATATCAATCTTTATGTCTCGACCATTTCGAGACTCCTTGTCATGTCAGTGATCACATCCGGGACTCCGAACTAACTTCGGTACATCAAAACTCATAAACTCATAATATAACTGTCATCGAAACCTTAAGCGTGCGGACCCTATGGGTTCGAGAACAATGTAGACATGACCGAGACACGTCTCCGGTCAATAACCAATAGCAGAACCTGGATGCTCATATTGGTTCCTACATATTCTATGAACATCTTTATCGGTCAGACCGCATAACAACATACGTTGTTCCCTTTGTCATCGGTATGTTACTTGCCCGAGATTCGATCGTCGGTATCCTATACCTAGTTCAATCTCGTTACCGGCAAGTCTCTTTACTCGTTCTGTAATACATCATCCCGCAACTAACTCATTAGTTGCAATGCTTGCAAGGCTTAAGTGATGTGCATTACCGAGAGGGCCCAGAGATACCTCTCCGATAATCGGAGTGACAAATCCTAATCTCGAAATACGCCAACTCAACATGTACCTTTGGAGACACCTGTAGAGCTCCTTTATAATCACCCAGTTACGTTGTGTCGTTTGGTAGCACACAAAGTGTTCCTCTGGCAAACGGGAGTTGCATAATCTCATAGTCATAGGAACATGTATAAGTCATGAAGAAAGCAATAGCAACATACTAAACGATCGGGTGCTAAGCTAATGGAATGGGTCATGTCAATCAGATCATTCAACTAATGATGTGATCCCGTTAATCAAATAACAACTCTTTGTCCATGGTTAGGAAACATAACCATCTTTGATTAACGAGCTAGTCAAGTAGAGGCATACTAGTGACACTCTGTTTGTCTATGTATTCACACATGTATTATGTTTCCGGTTAATACAATTCTAGCATGAATAATAAACTTTTATCATGATATAAGGAAATAAATAATAACTTTATTATTGCCTCTAGGGCATATTTCCTTCACCTACTGGGAGCAGCTGCCCCCTAGAAAATTGGCAGATCAAAATCGGGAGATTTAGAAGAACTACCAAAGGGTGGAACTCCAATGAGGAAGCTAATCTTAGAAGATACAAAAGGCTTCTCCTCCTTGAGTTTGATTCTCTAGATATTAAGGCAGAAACCACTGACCTCTCTGAGGCTGAGACTAATAGATTAAACTTTGTCCATGGAGAGCTCAAGAAAATTTGGCTTCAAGAAGAAATCAAAGCCAAACAAAGGTCTAGAGATAGGAACATTAAGGAGGGTGATAGAAATACTGCTTACTTTCATGCAGTAGCTAACCAGAGGAGGAGGAAACCCTCATTCACTCCCTTGATGGCCCTAATGGCCCTGTTACTGAGGTAGATGAGATGCTGAAAGTGGCTAGTGACTTCTACAAAGACCTGTTTAAGAAAGAAAACCCTTCTGGGTTCTCTCTACAAAACAATTTTTTCTCTGCTTCTGAAAAAGTCTCTCCTACTGAAAATGAGCTGCTAGAAGCCCCTTTTTCAGAGACAGAGGAGAAGGAAGCCATTTTTAGCTCTTATCCTGATGGGGCTCCTGGTCCTGATGGGATTCCCTTCTTATTTTACCAGCATTTTTGGGACTTGGTGAAAAATGATCTCTTAGATCTTTTCCAAGCCTTTCATAAAGGAGAGTTGGATCTAGCAACTTACTCATGGGGGGGTCTGTTGGGGTCAAGTTAAATAACTGTTAAAGTGATTTTTTCCTTGCTGGTAAAGGCCTTAGGCAAGGTGACCCCATCTCCCCGCTTTTGTTTAATTTAGTAGTGGACGTTCATACTAAAATGCTGAGCAAAGCTGCTGATCATAGTCTGATTGCAGGGCTCTGTCCTGAGGTCTGCCCTGGTGGCATCATCTGCCTTCAATATGCAGATGATACCATTCTTTTCTTAGACAATGACTCTACACATGCTAGCTATCTGAAAACTGTTCTAACCTGGTTTGAACAAGTCTCAGGCATGAGAATCAACTACTCCAAAAGTGAACTCATCCCTATCAACATGGATGATCAGGAGTTAGCTGACTTCCTCTCTATTCTAGTTTGTAATGAAGGTAACTTCCCCATTAAGTACCTAGGTATCCCTCTCCACTATGATAAACTGAGGAGAGAGGATATCTAACCCCTTCTGGATAAAATCATTGAAAGGATTGCTGGGTGGAGGGGCAAACTTCTCGCTTACAGAGGTAGATTGATCCTCATACAAGCTTGTTTGGCTAGCATTCCAGTGTATCTCCTCTCCTTCTTCAAGTTCCCTAAATGGGCAGTGAACCTCATCAGTTCTCAGATGTATCATTGCTTGTGGAATGATTTTGAGGGAAATAGGAAGCTACACCTTGCTAATTGGGCCCTAGTCTCTATGAAAAAAGATTTTGGAGGCCTAGGCATACCTAACCTCCAAGAAATTAACATCTGTCTTCTAGGGTCTTGGATTAAAAGATTCTATGAGGAAGACCTGAAACCCTGGAAGCTTCTTATTGCCCATAAATACCTAGGAAATAAACCTAATATTTTTTGTCTCTTCCTCCAACCCTAAGACCTCTAGATTCTGGAAAGGATTAAAATCTATTATGCATGCTGTGACATTTGGCTACAGATGGAACATAGGGGATGGGAGCAGAACCAGGTTCTGGGAAGATACTTGGTTTGGCACATCCCCCCTAGCAGTCCAATTTTGGCCTATTTACTCTGTCCGCAATGAGCTTAACAAAAGTGTCAATGAAGTTTGGGATGGTCAATGCCCAAAACTCTCTTTTAGAAGGAACTTTGGTGATAGTCTCATGGAACAATGGTTCCAGTTGGAGGAAATTTCCAAAAGCATTACCTTTACTGCCGAGCCGAATGCCCTGATATGGCAGCTGGACAATAAGGGGAAGTATTCCTCCAACTCCCTCTATCATGTTATCAACTTTAGAGGGGTTCAACCCGTGTTTATCCCTGCTGTCTGGAAATTGAGAGTTCCCCCTAAAATTCATGTATTTCTCTGGCTTCTCTCCAAAAACAAATTGATGACTAGGGATAACCTTAGGAAGAGACACATCATCAAACCCCTTGATTGTGTTTACTGCTTGGAACAAGAGTCTTGTTCTCACCTATTTTTTGAATGTATAGTTGCTAAACATCTCTGGGCCCACATTGAGGAATATTTCTCTAGTCAGATTGGCTCATCCTTCGAATTTGTCGCCAGATTCTGGATTGCTACCAAAAAGTGCTCAGTTTTAAACACTGTTAGCTCAGTTGTCCTTTGGTGCCTCTGGAAATATAGAAATGCTATGATTTTCAGTAACACCTCCTGGATATCCATTCCGCAGGTCTTGAGATTGATCAGGAACATGGTGAGGAACTGGGCGATTCTCTCCTCCGGATCAGACAAGGACAAGTTGATGAGCTTCGTGGAAACCCTAACAAGATCCCTCCAGAAACCATTGGCGATCACTTGTGGTTGAATAAGGCTCGACCTGCTCTGGGGCTGGACCCGTGGGCTCGTCTCAAGATCTCTGATGAAGATGATGGGCACCTGGCGCCAAAAAAGAGGGCCATCCACCATGCTACGCCTTCCAGCCCGGTGTCTGCGCTTGCTTACTGGTCGCCGCAGGCTGACACGGCCCCTCGGCTGAAGACCATGAAGGCTTCGCTGGACCCTCCTTGTGTCATTTGAGTGCTCTATCCGCTCTGCCTTTGGCACCGCTCGGGTGATTTGTGTTATTCAGAGAACTTGTTCATCCACCCCCTAGTTTGTAGCTTTTCTACCTTTGCTTTCGAACTGCTCTTTGAGCTGCTGTATCAGAATATGTTGTGGTTTCGTTCTCAGCAATGGAACCGGGGAGATGCTCCCTGTTTTTCTAAAAAAATTATTTTATATGTTATTATATAAAGTTTGGTAAGACTGTAAATTTAAGGACGAATGTAATAATATCACTTATTATTTAAATATATTTATAACAAAATGCTCAGCCCCTTTTTATTTTTTGATAACATTGCTGGCCCAACCCAACATTATAATTAGAATCAGCCCAGCAAAAGCGTGTATTTCGAGAAAGTGCAAATGGGCTGTAATTTTTTAGGAAATAAAATAAACGGGCCGCATGGACGCTACATTATTTGTTCACCCAGCCCAGCTAATGGCTATAATTCAAAAAAGAAAGATCAAATTGACTGTAAATTCTACCGCGCAAAAAAAGACTGTAAATTCTAAAAAAATGGGTTGAATACGTGCCACATTTTTGGAGGCTGAAATGTGGGCTAATAGGTCGAAGCCAATGCAAGTCGTTGTCAATTTAGTCAACAAATGATTCTGACATGTTAGCCGTTGGATTTACATCCAACGACCGGCATCCATCTTCAATCTCTCGTCTTCTTCCTCCAGCACCGCCGGGACCACCTCCCACCTCCTACTGCAAGCAGCTCTGCTTAGCACGCTTCGCTATGAAGCGCTACTCCACCGTTGGCCAGGCCATCCCTCCACCCCTCCACACCTCCTGTTCTTCTCCACCGACTGCCAAACCACACCGCACTAGAACCAGTTAACCCTCGTACACCTCTCTGTCTGCGACTCTACTCCCGCGTCTTCCCATCTCCGGCTCGTTGCTGTCCGGGGCCTCGCCGTCGTCCACCACCTTGGATGCGCTCGGTGCAGCGTGGTCAACGTGGTCAACGAATGACACCATCAGAAGTAGACTGTGCGTGGAGAGGCTGATAGCTGGGTCCATGGCCGCACACAAGGAAATGCCTCCTTATTACGCGCAAAATAATGATTCCTCCACCTGACATCTGGGACCCACCGGAAGGGCCTCTGTATTTCGCGAAATAAAGTGCCCCCCGCTGACATGTCGGACCCACCAGCTATCTTCGCACGCAAGGAAGTGCCTCCTTATTACGCACAAAAAATGAATATTCCCCCTGCCAGCTGGAGCCCAGCATAGTGGGAGGCTGACTTGTGGGCCTACCAAGTTGACGGGGATGGAGGGCTTTGTCAACTTAGTCAATATGAACGATTCTAGCTCCTGTTACCGTACGATATTCATCCAACGGCCGTAGTGCTTCTTTAACCTCTGGTCTTCTTGCTCCAGCTGCCCAAACCAGCGCCGGTCGTGCCGCGTGCTCCTGCCTCCCGTGGCCGTCTGTGATGCCGCGGAGGCCTCACCGCCCCTACTACTCCCACCGCTGGCCAGACCACCCCTCTACTCACCCACACCCCCTGTTGTTCTGCGGCGACAACAGCCTCACACCACAGCCGAACTAGTGAACCCTCGTACTCCTCTTCGCGTGGGCATCCACTGCTGCGTCTTCCCCGGCTCCGAGCCATCCCCTTCCTAGTCCTCGCCGTCATCCACCGCCCTGGTGCTCTCAGCGTGGCGTGGTCAACGTGGTCAATGACCGACTTCCATCGGAAGAATACTGTACGTGGAGAGGCTGACAGCTGGGTCCACGGCAGCCGCAAGGAAGTGCCTCCTTATTACACGGAAAATAATTATTCCTCCACCTGACAGCAGGGACCCACCGGACAGGCCACCAGTATTTTGCGAAAAAAATCCATTTCCCCTTGACTGCTGTGACCCACCGGACGGGCCACCGTATTTTGCGAAAAAAACGTTCCCCCGCTGTCAGCTCGGACCCACCGGAAGTGCCTCCTTATTATGCACAAAAAAATGAATACTCCCCCGGCTAGCTGGGACCCACCTTGCTGGGAGGCTGACTTGTGGGCCTACTAAGTTGACGGGGACGAAGGGCTTTGTCAACTTAGTCAATATGAACGATTCTAGCTCCAGTGACCGTACGATGTGCATCCAATGGCTGTAGTGCTTCTTCAACCTCTGGTCTTCTTGCTCCAGCCGCCCAAAGCAGCACCGGTCGTGCCGCATGCTCCTGCCTCCCATGGCCGGCTATGCTGCCGCAGAGGCCTCACTGCCCCCTACTATTCCCACCGCTAGCTAGGCCCTGCGGCGACGGCAGCCTCACACTGCAGCCGAACCAGTGAACCCTCGTAGTCCTCTCCGCGCGGGCTTCCACTTCCGCGTCGTCCCCTTCCTAGGCCTCGCTGTCGTCCACCGCCGTGGTGCTCTCCGCGCGGCGTGGTCAACGTGGTCAAGGAACGACTTCCATCGGAAGAGTACTGTACGTGGAGAGGCTGACAGCTGGGTCCACGGCCACAGCCCAATTTTTTGTGATTTGCCAAGTAAGTCACTTTATCAGGCCTGTTGGGCTGCAAATCTTTCAAGACGAGGAGAGCTTTCATTTGTCTGGCCGAGAAAATGGCCCATCAGTAATGAGCAATGGGTTGTACATTTTTAAAACACATCAAACCGGCAATTAGTTTCAAATATCTTTTTTTTCATTTCAAGATTTGAAATTACATTAATTTTTATGTGTGGAGAATTTGTTGGATTTTATATTGATATACATTTATTTTTAAAATCACTTTGAATGTGAGTCGAAATTTCGGGATTAAAAACAGTTCGGACCGCACCGAAATATGCAAAATTTCGTATAATTTTTTAACCATTGCCACAATATGGGCTATAATGCTAACAAAAAGAATATGGGCTCCAAAGAAAACCTTAAGAATTAGCAAATGGGCTGTAAATTATTAGAAATAATGACAGATAGGCTGTATGCTGTTTTCCATAGATTTGAGGCTTTCCTAAAAAAAGGTTGACGCACAAGCACTGACTGTTGGATGTCCATCCAACGGCCGTCGTGCTTCTTCAATCTCTGCTCTTCCTGCTCCAGCCGCTCAAACAAGCGCCGGCAGGACTGCCTGCTCCCTCCTCCTCGCGGCCGGCTGTGCTGCCGCGCAGGCCTCACCGCCCGACCGTACTCCCATCGCTGGCCTAGCCATCCCTCTACTCACCCACACCTGCTGTTATTCTCCGGCGACGGCAGACGAACCAGTAAACCCTCGTACAGTCGTACTCCCCTCCGCGTGGGAAACAACCGCCGAGTCTTCCCTGCCTCCGTGTCGTCCCCTTCCTAGGCCTCGCCGTCGTCCACTGACCTGGTGCTCTCGGCGTGGCGTGGTCAACGTGGTCAAGGAACGACTTCCATTGGACGTGGACTGTACATGGAGAGGCTGACAGTAGGGTCCACGGCCGCAGCAAGGAAGTGCCTCCTTATTACGCGGAAAATAATGATTCCTCCACCTGACAGCTGGGACCCACCGGATGGGCCACTGTATTTCGCGAAAAAAATGTTTCCCTCTGACTGCTGGGACCCACCAGCTACATCTTCGCATGTAAGGAAGTGCGTCTGGGCAAAAAAAAGATTCGCCCCCTAACTGCTGGGACCCACCAGCTACATCTTCGCAGGCAAGGAAGTGCCTGACAGTTGGGACCCACCTGGTCGAAGCGTACGTAGCGTTGTCATTCTGGTCGCGAACGTGTACGTACATACTGGTCGATGTAGAGGCGCGCACGTGTCATAGTAAAGGTGCACACGTAGCATTTACACGTACGTACACCGGCCAGGGTGCAAGAAAGAAAATACGGCCACGTATGTGTACATACGGGTGGGGTCTTGAACGCCTACTCGCGCATACGTACGGCCAGGGCTCGTGTACATGGCTGGGTGGGAACGGAGAAACAACGTTGTCATCGTGTTCATGGGGAGGCAACGGAATGCGTCGTATTCATGGGGAGGCAACGGAATGCGTCGTGTTCATCGGGAGGGCTTGGACGGAACAGGCGATGGAAAAGAGGCCTGGCGTACCGCAGAACGGAGGAAACGGCCTTGTGTTCGACCGGCCACGTTCGAAACGGGATCCTGTTCATCGGGAGGGGTCTGGCGTACCGCAAAGTGGAGGAAACAGACCTCCTACGGTCGAAACGGGGGTCCTGTTGATCGGGAGGGGTGTGGCGTACCGCAAAACGGAGGAAACAGACTTGTGTTGGAGCGCTACGGTCGAAACGGGGGTCCTGTTCATCGGGAGGGGTGTGGCGTACTGCAAAACGGGACTCCACAGGATACTGTTCATCTCCACCGTCGACCTCCTCCAGCCTCCATGGGCTCCTGTTCATCCAGCCTCCATGGGCTCCTGTTCATCCAGCTTCCACCGCGCGCTACTCCACCGGCTACTGTTCAACCACCCCTCCACCGTCTACTGTTCATCCAGCCCTCCACACCACGGGGTCCTGTTCAACGACCCCTCCATGGGCACCCCTCCACCGTTTACTGTTCATCCAGCCCTCCACACCACGGGGTCCTGTTCAACCACCCCTCCACCGTCTACTGTTCATCCAGCCCTCCACACCACGGGGTCCTGTTCATCCACCCCTCCATCGTCTACTGTTCATCTAGCCCTCCACCACACCACGGGGTCCTGTTCATCCAGAGGCAACGCCACCGCTCACTGTTCATCCAAACCCCACCGCAACGCTCACTGTTCATCCCATCGATCGGCTTCAGTTAGCAGCAGTAGCGAAGGAATCGCTCGATCGGGTTCAGTTAACAGCCATCGATCGATCGCTTGGGTTCAGTAACGCGTAGCCTGCAGTGCAATCGCTCGGGTTCAGTTAGAGCCCAACGCCTTGCTCGGGTTTAGTTAGAGGCAATGCCTCGCACACACGCGCGTACGTGTACGAGAGAAACATGCATCGCTCGGCCCCGACCTCCCACCGTAATCGGGAACTCCCCGAAATCCCCCCTCGCTTCTACCACGGTTTTTTTCCGTCATGGACGGCCCAAAGAATGTCATGTAGCTGCGCCTCCGACCCGCCCATGACGAAAAGCCCATTTTCTATCATGATTTTTTGTCATAGAAGTAGGAGCCCACCACATCTATGATGATACCGGGTTTTGTCACAATTATCATCATAGAAGTGTCATATGTATGACAAAAAAATTCGTTCGGCCCAAAATGTCATGGATGTGTCCTTTTTTTGTACTGATGAGCTATTCGAGCATACAAAGCAGAATTTCATTTGAAGGTTTAGAGTTTGGCACATACAAATTTACTTGGAACGGCAGGTAGATACCGCAAGGAAGGTATGGTGGACTCATATGGAATAACTTTTGGGGTTTATGGAAGTGGATGCACAAGCAGTATTCCCGCTTAGTACAACTGAAGGCTAGAAAGAGACTTGGAAGCGACCAGCTAGAGAGCGACAACAGTCATGAACATGCATTAAAATTAATCAACACTAAATGCAAGCATGATTAGGATATAATTCACCATGAACGTAAATATCGTGGAGGCTATGTTGATTTTGTTTCAACTACACATGCGTGAACATGTGCCAAGTCAAGCCACTCGAATCGTTCAAAGGAGGATACCACCCTATCATACCACATCACAACCATTTTAATAGCATGTTGGCACGCAAGGTAACCCATTATAAACTTCTAGCTAATTAAGCATGGCATGAGCAACTATAATCTCTAATTGTCATTGCAAACATGTTTCATTCATAATAGGCTGAATCAGGAACGATGAACTAATCATATTTACAAAAACAAGATAGGTTGAGTTCATACACGCTTTTCTCATCTCAACCAGTCCATCATATATCGTCATTATTGCCTTTCACTTGCACGACTGAACGGTGTGGATAATAATAATAGTGCACGTGCATTGGACTAAGCTGAAATCTGCAAGCATTCAATACAAGGGAGAAGACAAGGTAATATGGGCTCTTTGTCAGATCAACAATAATGCATATGAGAGCCACTCAACATTTTCATCATGGTCTTCTCCTCTCGACCCCCAAAGAAAAGAAAAGAAACAAAACTATTTACACGGGAAAGCTCCCAACAAGCAAAAAGAAGACGAGAAATCTTTTTGGGCTTTCTTTTTAATTACTACTACAAGCATGGAAAGTATGAGCACCGACAAGAAGAAAGCTACAACTAATTTTTTTGGTTTTTCTTAGGTTTTTTTCAAACACACAAGAAGAAAGCCGGAAAAGAAAATAAACTAGCATGGATAGTACAATGAAAAAGTATGAGCACCGACAACTGGCATGAGTGTGTGAACATGAATGTAATGTCGGTGAGAAATACGTACTCCCCCAAGCTTAGGCTTTTGGCCTAAGTTGGTCTAGGGCCACAGCTGGCCTGGTGGATATCCAAAGTTGTAGCTGGGGTCATACTGAGATGCAGCAGCTACTGCCTGACGAGCTGCAGCTTGGAGGCGAGCTGCCTCCGTCCTCCTCTCGTACTCGTTCTCCTGCTCCCTAGTTATAACATATGTCCTTTTTGCCTGAAAGTCAAAGAAGGTAGGAGTAGGGAGAGCAACATGGACAGTGCGCCGTCTGTCAAAGATTAGTCGGTACTGGAGGAACTGATCGTTCCTCTCAAGAAACTGGTAGCGAACCATAGCATCATAATCTAGATAAGGAGGAGGCAACTCAATATCATGTCCATGTATGGGTATATCAAGATAGTTAGCTACACGAGTTGCATAAATTCCACCAAACAAATCTCCACTTATACCGTTGTGATGCAACCTACATGCAGCAATAGCCCCCAAGTTATATTGTTTATCACCTAATACCGCACTATTGAGGACACTAAGATCTGGAACGCACATGTGATAAGCCTCATCTTTCCTGTTAATGCATCTACCAATGAAGAGAGCAAAATAATGTATGGAAGGGAAATGAATGCTCGCTATGGTAGCTTGTGTGATTTCCCTAGATTCCCCTAGAGTAATACTAGCAAGAAAGTCTTCATATTCAGATTTGCGAGGTTCACTAACATTGCCCCACTGCGGGAGTTTACAAACAGTATTAAAATCTTCTAGGTCCATGGTATATGATTTATCATAAAGATCAAATAAAACAGTGTGAGAATTGCCCGAGGATGTAAATTTAAACCTTCTCACAAATGAATCAGTTAGATAGAGGTATTGTCGGCACTTATCTGACACGAAGCTCTCAAGATCAGCGTTACGCACATACGCGCCAAATTCATCCTTGATGCCTGCCTGCACCATGAACTCCTCTGACAGCCATTCACAAGACCGTACTCCCTCCGTCCGGAAATACTTGTCCGAGGAATGGATGTATCTAGATGTATTTTAATTCTAGATACATCCATTTGTGTCCATTTTGACGACAAGTATTTCCGGACGGAGGGAGTACTTGAGCCTCCCTCGGTGGTTCATCGTCCGCATCACGTATCGCGAGCCTAGGTCCTTGCTTCCTTGACGAACCACCTTGGTACATTTTCCTAAAAAATTTTCTTTGAAAAATTTCTGAAATTTCTAGTAACTCAAAATATAAATGAACCGAACTCAACAAGATTGATAGCAGCTACTCCTACAAGTGCCTAGAGGCCATATCATGCATTTAAACTACTTTTGACCACATAAATTTGACATGCAAGCTCAAGAACAGGTCACCTAAGCAGCAAAAATTTGCAATAAATAAAGCACTAGAACAAAAACTAATTGGACCATTGGAGGAGTCATATACCGAAGAACAATCCCCCAAAGCAGTTTTGTGAATGGAGCTTTGAGAAACGAGATCGAAAATGGCAGCAAGATGAGCTAGAACTCGGGTTTGAGCTGGTGGATGATTTTTTCTGGAGGAAGACGAAGTGTGTGGGTGCAATAATAAGTCGAGGGGGGCAACGTGGGGTCCATGAGGCAAGGGGCGCGCCCTAGGGGGGTGGGCGTGTCCTAGACCCTCGTGGCCAGGTGGTGTGCCCCCCTGGTGTGTTCTCAGTGCCAATAATTCTTAAATATTCTACAAAAAATCATCTAAAATTTTCAGGACATTTGGAGAACTTTTATTTTTGGGGTACTTTTTATTGCAAGGATAATTCAGAAAACAGACAGAAAATACTAATTTTACTTTGTTTAATCTAAATAACAGAAAGTAAAAGGAGGGCACAGAGAGTTGTTCTTTCTAACTTCATCCATCTCATGCTCATGAAAAGGAATCCACTAACAAGGTTGATCAAGTCTTGTTAACAAACTCTTTTCGAGTAACATGAAACTGGAGAATTTTCGAATAACACTAGGTTACCTCAACGGGGATAAGCACGTCCCCAACAATAAGAATATCATATTTCTTATTGACAGCAGGAAGAGGAAATTCAAAACCTCCAATAGTAATCATTGATGTTTTTCCAATAGAATTAATACTGTGGACTTGAGGTTGTTTCCTCGGAAAGTGTACCGTATGATCATTACCATTAACATGAAAAGTGACATTGCCTTTGTTGCAATCAATAACATCCCCCGCAGTATTCAAAAAAGGGTCTACCAAGGATAATCGACATACTATTGTCCTCGGGAATATCAAGAATAACAAAGTCCGTTAAAATAGTTACGTTTGCAACCACAACAGGCACATCCTCACAAATACCGACAGGTATAGCAGTTGATTTATCATCCATTTGCAAAGATATTTCAGTAGGTGTCAACTTATTCAAATCAAGTCTACGATATAAAGAGAGAGGCATAAGACTAACACCGGCTCCAATATCACATAAAGCAGTTTTAACATAGTTTCTTTTAATGGAGCATGGTATAGTTTGTACTCCTGGATCTCCAAGTTTCTTTGGTATTCCACCCTTAAAAGTATAATTAGCAAGCATGGTGGAAATTTCAGCTTCCGGTATCTTTCTTTTATTTGTGACAATATCTTTCATATACTTAGCATAAGGATTCATTTTAAGCATATCAGTCAAACGCATACGCAAAAAGATAGGTCTAATCATTTCAGCAAAGCGCTCAAAATCCTCATCATCCTTTCTCTTGGATGGTTTAGGAGGAAAAGGCATGGGTTTCTGAACCCATGGTTCTCTTTCTTTATCGTGCTTCCTAGCAACGAAGTCTCTCTTATCATAACGTTGATTCTTTGATTGTGGGTTATCAAGATCAATAGCAGGTTCAATTTCTACATCATTGTTATTGCTAGGTTGAGCATCAACATGAACATCATCATTAACATTATCACTAGGTTCATGTTCATTACCAGATTGTGTTTCAGCATCAGAAATATAAATATCATTTGGATTCTTAGGTGTGTCAACTACAGGTTCACTAGAAGCATGCAAAGTCCTATCATTTTTCTTGTTCTTCCTTTTAGAAGGACCAGGTGCATCAACATTAGTTCTCTGAGAATCTTGCTCAATTCTCTTAGGGTTGCCCTCAGGATACAAAGGTTCCTGAGTCATTTTACCCCCTCTAGTCACAACTCTAATAGTATTATCGCTTTTCTTATTATTTAATTCACTGAGCAAATCATTCTGAGCTTTAAGCACCTATTCTACTTGAGTGGTAACCATAGAAGCATGTTTACTAATAATTTTAAGCTCACCTTTAACTCTAGACATATGATCTCTCAAGTGTTCAAGCATATCAGCATTACGTTTCAATTGTCTAACAACATAAGCATTGAAGTTTTCTTGCTTAACAATAAAATTATCAAACTCATCCAAGCATTGGCTAGCAGACTTATTACGAGTAATATCACCTTCATCAAATCTATAGAGAGAATTTACCTTTACTACCTGTGTCGGGTTATCAAGACCATGTATTTATTCAATAGGTGGTAAATTCTTAACATCTTCAGCTTTAATACCCTTTTCTTTCATAGATTTCTTTGCCTCTTGCATATCTTCAGGACTGAGAAATATAATACCCCCTTTCTTCGGAGTTGGATTAGGAATTGGTTCATGAAGTGTCCAATCATTTTCATTACTCAACATATTATTCAATAGCAATTCAGCTTGATCAACAATTCTTTCCCTGAAAACACAACCAGCACAACTATATAGATGGTCAATGGAAGCATCGGTTAGTCCATTATAAAAGATATCAAGTATTTCATTTTTCTTGAGAGGATGATCAGGCAAAGCATTAAGTAATCGGAGAAACCTCCCCCAAGCTTGTGGGAGACTCTCTTCTTCAATTTGCATAAAATTATATATTTCCCTTAAGGCATCTTGTTTCTTATGAGCGGGGAAATATTTAGCAGAGAAATAATAAATTATATCCCGGGGACTACGCACACAACCAAGATCAAGAGAATTAAACCATGTTTTAGCATCACCCTTTAATGAGAACGGAAATAACTTAAGGATATAGTAATAAATTTTTTTCCCCATTAGTGAATAGGGTGGCTATATCATTCAATTTAGTTAGATGCGCCACAACAGTTTCAGATTCATAGCCATAAAAAGGATCAAATTCAACCAAAGTAATTAATTGAGGATCGACAGAGAACTCATAATCCTTATCAGAGATACAGATAGGTGAAGTAGCAAAAGCAGGGTCATATTTCATTCTAGCATTCAAGGATTTTTCTTTCAGCTTAGCTAACAATTTCTTAAGATCATATCTATCATTGCAAGCTAAAAAGTCTCTAGCAGTTTCTTCATCCATAACATAACCCTCAGGCACAACAGGCAATTCGTATCTAGGGGGAGAATCTTCATCATCACTTTCATCAATATTATTAGTTTCAATAATTTCATTCTCTCTAACCCTAGCAAGTTGTTCATCAATAAATTCACCTAATGGCACAATATTATCAAGCATAGAAGTAGTTTCATCATAAGCATCATGCATAGTAGAAGTGGCATCATCAATAACATGCGACATATCAGAATGAATAGCAGGAGTAGGTGTCGCAAGTTTACTCATCACAGAAGGTGAATCAAGTGCAGAGCTAGATGGCAATTCCTTACCTCCCCTCGTAGTTGAGGGAAAATCTTGGTTCTTTCATCTTTCAAGTTCTTCATAGTGATCAACAGATATAAATCCCAAGTGACTCAAAAAATAGAGCTATGCTCCCTGGCAACGGTGCCAGAAAATAGTCTTGATAACCCACAAGTATAGGGGATCACAACAGTTTTCGAGGGTAGAGTATTCAACCCAAATTTATTGATTCGACACAAGGGGAGCCAAAGAATATTCTCAAGTATTAACAGTTGAGTTGTCAATTCAACCGCACCAGAAAGACTTAATATCTGAAGCAAAGTATTTAGTAGCAAAGTAATATGGAGGCAATGGTAATAGTGGCAAAAGTAATGGTATTGGTTTTGTAGTAATTGTGACAGTGGCAACAGAAAAGTAACTAAGCAAAGATCAATATGTGAAAAGCTCGTAGGCAATGGATCAGTGATGGATAATTATGGCAGATGTGATTCCTCATGCAACAGTTATAACATAGGGTGACACAGAACTAGCTCCAGTTCATCAATGTAATGTAGGCATGTATTCCGGATATAGTCATACGTGCTTATGGAAAAGAACTTGCATGACATCTTTTGTCCTACCCTCCCGTGGCAGCGGGGTCCTATTGGAAACTAAGGGATATTAAGGCCTCCTTTTAATAGAGTACCGGACCAAAGCATTAACACTTAGTGAATACATTAACTCCTCAAACTATAGTCATCACAGGGTGTGGTCCCGATTATTGTCACTTCAGGGTTACCGGATCATAACACATAGTAGGTGACTATTTACTTGCAAAATAGGATCAAGAACTCACATATATTCATGAAAACATAATAGTTCAGATCTGAAATCATGGCACTCGGGCCCTAGTGACAAGCATTAAGCATAGCAAAGTCATAGAAACATCAATCTCAGAACATAATGGATACTAGGGATCAAACCCTAACAAAACTAACTCAATTACATGATAAATCTCATCCAACCCATCACCGTCCATCAAGCCTACGATGGAATTACTCATGCACGGCAGTGAGCATCATGAAATTGGTGATGGAGGAAGGTTGATGATGACGATGGAGACGGATTCCCCTCTCGGGAGCCCTAAACGGACTCCAGATCAGCTCTCCCGAGAGAGATTAGGGCTTGGCGATGGCTCCGTATCGTAAAACGCGATAAATCCTTCTATCTTATTTTTTCTCCCGAACGTGAATATATAGAGTTGGAGTTGAGGTCGGTGGAGCCTCAGGGGGCCCACGAGACAGGGGGCGCGCCCCAGGGGGGTGGGTGCACCCCCATCCTCGTGGATAGGGTGTGGGACCCTGGTGTTGATTCTTTCGTCAGTATTTTTGTAAATTCCAAAAATATTCTCCGTGAAATTTCAGGTCATTCGGAGAACTTTTATTTCTGCACAAAAATAACACCATGGCAATTCTGTTGAAAACAACATCAGGCCGGGTTAGTTCCATTCAAATCATGCAAGTTAGAGTCCAAAACAAGGTCAAAAGTGGTTGGAAAAGTAGATACGATGGAGACGTATCAGCCTCCCGTTTCGCGCTTCGAGACACAACCTCCAGCGACACGTCTTGTCAAAGCAGAGATCGTGCCCCCTTACTACGGGATTCTCATCAATACAAGTTTTGGTAACCTAACCGTGCGGTTCGCGTGGCCCCTTGGGAATAGGCGAGTTTTAAGGCTCGAGAGAGGGGACGCTTGATATTCGCAGTCCATATAAGTGGATAGAACCCATCTGTTCCACCCCTCGCCTCATTCTCTTTGCCTCTCCGTCCCCGAGTTCAAGCGCCCAAACTCCCATCTTTTCTCTCCCTGACCACTCCTCCGACCATGGCCGGCTCTCAAGGCAAGTGGGTGCCCTCCTCCATCATGTAGGAGAACATCAAGGAGCTGCGGGAAGCGCAGTATTTGACCGAAGAAATCAAGCACAGGCTTCCCGATCTGGCGCAGGTCATCCCCATTCCGGAGCCCGGTGAGAGGGTGGTGTTTGTCCCCCACTTCCTCCGTGGACTTGGATCCGCCCTCCAGCCCTTTGTAAGGGGTCTCATGTTCTACTACGGGCTGGATTTTCACGACCTGGCCCCAAATTCATTCCTTGACATCTCGGCGCTTATCGTCGTGTGTGAAGCCTTCCTCCATGTCCCTCCACATTTTGGTTTATGGCTCAAGATTTTTAATGTGAAACCAAAGGTGGTCAATGGGAAACACGCGGACTGTGGTGGCGCCATGGTGAGCAAGCTTCCCAAAGTCAATTGGCCAAAGGGAGTTTTTGTGGACACCGTCAAAATATGGCAACATGAATGGTTCTATATCACAGAACCCCGCGGCTCCAAGTGGGCGGCCGCACCAGCCTTTAGATCCAGACTCCCGATGAGGCTTACATCCTGGACAAACAAGAGTCCGGACTGGGGGTCGGTCCCTGAGGTGCTACGGCTGCAGAAACGCGTCGAGAGCATGATAACAAAGGACGTTACAATTGCTGACGTAGTCCAAGTTATGCTGATCCACTGAGAACTTCCCTGCCAGAGGCGGCCCCTCAAGATGTGGGAGTTCAATTCAGAAGGGCCGCAGACCCTACAACAGTTCTACAGCACAATGCATAAGGGGATCTGGAAGCTGCTTTTTAAGAAGCAGAAATCGTGGCCAAGGTCCTCAGATGACACTAGCCTCAACTGCAACCATCCATCCTCCGAGGTAAATTCTAAAAACTCTGAACACCCATAGGCTTCAACAACCCGAGGAAGAGGTGCTAAGTAATCCATCCCCAAACAGGTCTGGATTAATAAGGTGGAGGAGATCCGGTGTCCGGCTCCGCGCCCGAAGACCCAACCAATCCCCTTCTAATGAGGATGCTGGTCCCGGCGCCATACCAGGCGCTGACAAAGAAGGACAAGAAGAAGAAAAGAGAGGAGAGCACTTCGGACGCAAGGTCCGAAGATGCTAATGCCTAGTCCTCTCATGAGGGTGATGACGACGAGGAGGAGGAGGAAGAAGAAGATCCTCCCAGCAAGGGAAAAAAGAGAGCGGCCTCTGAAGACCTAGAAGCCGAAGCATCCAAGAGGGACAAAATTACCCTCCCCGATGACTTGGAGTCAGACGCTGAGGTTGTCCTGAAGCACCAGGGCCGGACTAAGCCCCAAGCCGACTCGTAAGTGGTGCGGAATTTTCTGCACTTATTCAATCAATGAACTGTGATGGTAACTCTAAGTTCTTTCTTTTAGTTTGGCCCGCGATCTTCCCCCACTATCTTCATCCTCAGGGGATCTGCCACCGGAGATGATGGAGAGCGGGTCGCCTCCATTAGCCTCCCCGCCGCCTAAGGCGGATGATGCCAAGGTGTTGTCCCATAGGCCCTCCCCAAGCCTTGAAAAGACACGGGTGGGGGGGGGTGATTTAACGGTGCCAGAGGGTAATACCTCGACTGCCGGAGGGCCAGGGAGGGCGGTCCTTATGGAGACCGTCGAGGAAGGCCCGGTTAATCCATCCCCCAGCCACAGACTACTCCGGAGACCCACGCAGCCCCGGGGTCTAGTGAACAATCTCATGCAGGTGAAGAGGGAGTGGCGACCTCTACTAATCCAGAGGCGCCGAATACAATGGCGGGTGCACTTCAAAATGCGTTCGTCCTAGACGAGCACCGTATCCTGCTAGGCACGGTGTCTGAGTAGATTCAGTCCGCCAAGAGCGGGCTGAATGAAGCCTTCACTAGCCTGCTAGCAGGCTTTGAGGTACACAATGTAATGTTTTTGATCATTTTTGTGAACTACATGCATGTACACAGATAGTAGCCCCTGAGACTCTGTTCGGTTTTGGAAAGAAAAGCGAGCAGAGGATTAATAATCAATTATCAGGTGGTAACACATTGTTTTCTTTGGATGAAAACAGGCTTCAAGGTTAGCGGCGACTGCCCAATCTGCAGAAATTTCCGAACTCAAGCAGAAAATGGAGCGAGCCAAGGAGGTCCTGGTCCTTGTTAACATGCGGCTCAAGCAGGCACAAGGTAGAAGATACATCTTACTTTATGCCTTTTTATGTCCGTGTTGTCTGTGGAAATTCAAGAGCTGCAATGTGCGTGTTTGTACAGATGGTGCCGCCGCAGTGGAAACCCTCAGGAGGGAGCTTGCTCAAGCCAAGGAGCAAGCAAGGGTAAGCAAGGCAGCCGCCGATAAGGCGGCTGCAGACTTGACGGCCAAACAGGCTGCTCGACGTCGTTTTGAGGAATAGGTGACCGAGATGGATCAAAACTCAAGGACACTACCGCCAAGTGTGGGTCCTTGGAAACAGAAAATAAGGCGAAGGGGATTGAACTTGCCAAGGCCCTTCAAGATGCTTCGGAGGCATGGTCTGAATCCCGCGCAGCGTGCGAGGAAATCCGTCAAGCCAGTTAGATAGTGGCTGGTAAGAATTTTCTTTTATAGGCTAAATTTGGGGACCAGAAGTATGCCTTGCTTAGTCTACTGTGGAGTTCTCCAAACGCATATGCGGATATGTCGACGAGTGCTGCGGACACCGCCCAATTCTTCTAGGCCCAGGAGGGGTACGAGTCAGACAAGCTCTTCTGGTCGCAATTTGTGGAGCGGGAGCGTCCCCTACTGCTAAATGACCAGATGGCGCAATGGGCGGAGCTGCATAAGATGTCCGGTGCGGCCATGAGGGAAGTCATAGTCCGGTTGTGTCCGGTTAAAGTCATTTCGGACAGCTACTTCGGCCTTGTGTGACGTCTCGTCAATCCACTGCCCCAGATTGACGCCGTCAAGAGGTGGTCCTGTATGGAAGGAGCGCGTATGGCTTTCGCCCATGTCAAGATGCACTGGTTGAAAATGTATGCCGAAAAGGTGGCAGTTGAGGGTCCTTCTAAAAGCAAGGCCCACCGCACACCGGAGCGCTATTTTGAGGATGTGCTAAAAGGTGCTCGCCTTATAGAGAGCCAATGCTCTAAGGACGTACTGTTCGAATAAAAGAGTCCGAACTATCCGGGGATTTGTGTTTATAAACTAAGTGTTTTGTAATATATTCATTCCTTGATGAAAAGTGTTTATCCTCCTATGCGACCGTTTATTGTATCTGAGAGTTCCCACTCGTCGGCTTCAACCCCCATGTAGATGCTACTGGGTGTTCGGAATTGCGCATAACTACACTTAACCCAACGTCTTGGTCCTTGAAGGAGGTGTTAGTGCGGCGAACCAGGCAATCAGACTATTCAGTTTTATTGCTCTCACTTAGCTCTAGGAGTTTGACAATGGGTCTATTAGGTAGCCCCTAGTATGTACGCAGCTACCCTGATGCAGATGCATTACATATGTGACCGGGAAACGGTCCTTCGTTTGATACCAAAGAATCGCTAAGGATTGTAATGAATCGCCGAGTGGCTGACCAGCTCTTGCTGTATCATGACAGTTAGTTTTTGGCTTTCTCTACTGAGGTGCTTAGTCAGACTAACCAGAAACACAATCGCAGTAGTTCTCCCTTTACTACCCTAGCCGATCAGACGGAACACAAGGTAGCAAGCATAGGAGCCGGGCAACCCAACTATTGACCAAAGACATGATTCGGAGCCGATACATATAATGCCGAGCTCGGGACGCTGAATTTTGCTGTAAAGCTGTTCGGACTTTTGTTTGGCAACACATGTGTTGCCTTATAGAGCCCTGGCAATTTTATGCCCAGGTGTGTACGTGAGACCGCTTAACAGGCGGAATAATGTCTATAGGTAAAAACGATACCGAATAAGAATTTTGGTTCACTAAAATCTGATTGATACTTCAAAACGTAATCTTACAGAAGGTATCATAATCACCAAGGCCATTTTACATGCCGGGGGTCTAGGGCTAAGGGAAAAGCTCTATACAGGTTCTTGAGCGAAGTTGTGGTCTGCAAAATGCTTTGCAGCTTCCTGCCACACATCTGCGCTGCTTTCGCCCAAATAAGAAAGTTTTCTTTAAAGGAATGGTCTTCGGCCATGTATACGGAACCGGGATCAGAAGGAGTCCTCGTGGGTCCGAAGAATGAGTAGGTTTTGACTCACCTGTGGTAAATGAGAAAAGGTGATTAAATAAAGGGGAAGGCTGTATAAGGCCGAACCTTTTTATAGGCCTGTCTGTATATTGCCTCCGCCGATGCCTAAGGTATTTTGAGTGCATAATTGTGCACGCGTGGTACGAATTCCGCTGATGTACGTGGCGATCGACAGAGGCTCGGCTGCTAATCCAGACCTGAAGTTGCCGGACTGTTGGTATGTAGAACTGACCGGTCCTATGTGAACAAGTCCGATGGCCTAATAGCCAAGGGGATGTGCGGCTTGAAAGGGCTGCTTTGTACTTCGGCCGCAATGCCCGCTGTATGCTCCTCAGTACGAAGGGAGTACTTCATGTTTCCATTGATTGTAATGACGCCACGTGGACCGTGCATCTTGAGCTTCAAATAGGTGTAATACGGGACCGCATTAAAGCGGGCAAAAGCGGTTCGTCCGAGCAGTGCATGATAGCCGCTGCGGAAGGGGATGATGTTGAAGATCAAGTCTTCGCTTCGGAAGTTGCCCGGCAAGCCGAAGACTACTTCCAGCGTGATTGAGCCCGTACAGCGGGCCTCTTTGCCAGGTATTACTCCCTTAAAGGTAGTTTTAGTGGGCTTGATTCTTGACGGATCAATGCCCATTTTGTGGACAATGTCTTGATAAAGTAGATTCAGACTGCTGCCGCCATCCATGAGGACTCGCATAAGGTGGAATCCACCGATGATTGGATCAAGGACCAGAGCTGCCGAACCTCCATGACGGATACTGGTTGGGTAGTCCTTTTGATCGAAGGTGATCGAACAAGCCGACCATGGGTTAAATTTGGGGGCGACCGGCTCTATGGCGTAGACACCCCGTAGTGCGCGTTTGCACTCCCTCCTAGGGACATGAGTGACATATATCATGTTCACCGTTTTTACTTCGGGGGGAAATAACTTCTGTCCTCTTGTGTTTGGCTGACGGGACTCTTGGTCATCGTCGTCGCTTGGCAATCCTTTTCCCTTGTGTTTGGCGTTAAGCTTGCTGGCCCGCTTAAAGACCCAACAATTTCTGTTGGTATGATTGGCTAGTTTATCGAGGGTGCCATGAATCTGGCAAGGCCGGTCCAGTATTCTGTCTAGACTGGATGGGCCATCTCTGTTTGCCTTGAGTGGTTTTTTTTTCCGGTGAACGGGTTTGGGGCCGCTGAATCCGGCATTGACCGCCGTGTCTTGGGCTCCTTCGTTATTGTTTTGACATTTGTTCTTGTCGCGTCGTGGCTTGCCATTGCCGTCCCTTGTTTCAGAGGTACCAGGGTCGTTGGTGCTATTGCTTCTGCGAGAAAGCCAACTGTCTTCTCCCGCACAAAAACGGGTCATAAGTGCGGTGAGGGCTACCATGGACTTAGGCTTTTCTTGGCCGAGGTGTTGGGCAAGCCACTCATCGCGACACTATGTTTGAAGGCCGCGAGGGCTTCTGCATCCAGACAATCCACAATCTGGTTCTTTTTATTAGGAACCTTGTCCAAAGCTGTCGGGTCGATTCCCCGGGTTGCTGGATTATGTGGCTGAGGTCATCGGCATCTGGGGGCCGAACATAGGTACCTTGGAAGTTGTCTCTGAATGCATCCTCCAGGTCCTCCCAGCTATCAATAGAATTTTCTGGTAGACTGTTCAGCCAGTGCCGTGCTAGTTCCTTAAGTTTGAGGGGAAGGTATTTGATGGCGTGTAGATCGTCACCGCGGGCCATGTGAATGTGGAGAAGAAAGCCTTCAATCCATACTGCGGGATCTACTGTGCCATCGTATGATTCAATTTTCATGGGTTTGAACCCTTCTGGGAACTGGTGCTCCATTACCTCATCGGTGAAGTATAGGGGGAGTGCGGCGCCCCTATATCGGGCCATGTCACGGCGCAGTTCGGATGAAGTCCGTATGCGGTTTTCGGCCGGGGCGTGGTTGTGCTTGCTGCGCCGGGATTGGGAACCGTCCTCTCGCGTCGGGGCGTGCCCCCGCGATCCATAGATTGATCTGGTCTGACCTACTCTATTTTCCAAGTCTTGTCATAGGTCGTATGTGTATCCCCGAGTTGTTGTTTCTCTGCTTTTACGGCGAGGTGGAGGGGGCTGGTGTTCGGCTTGAGCTGCCGCTCTGCCCCGGCCACGTGGTGGTCGGTTGAGTCCGTCAGCCGCATTATGTGCGGGAGGTATGGGCTCCAGCGCCTCGTCGTCGAATTGGGGTAGCAGCTTATGCTTCGGGTAACTCTATGTTGGGCGTTCGAGGCTGTACTCTTCAGCTGCCAGGACATTAGTTCATCTGTCGTTGAGCAGATCTTGGTCAGCTTGAAGCTGTTGCTGCTTCTTTTTTAGGCTTCTAGCCATGGCTATTATCTGGTGCTTGAAGCGCTCTTGTTCAAGGGGTTCCTCTGGCACGATAAAATCTTCGTCGCCGAGGCTCACGTCGTCCTCGAAGAGTGGCGGATAGTTGCTGTCCTCCGAGTCTTCGTTCCCTGCTTGCTCGTTGGGATCAATGTGCCCATCCTCCCAATCGTCCTGTTCGGATGCTGGCTCGATGGGGTCTTCAGCGTTCTCCCGAGTATTATTGTCTCCGGTGCCGGTATCGCTGTTCTTGTCGCGACGCGATTTGGAGTAGCGCCGCTGTTGACGTTTTGGCGGTATCTCAGGAGATTCATCCTCGAGTGGGTTTTTCTCATCATTGCTATCGTCATCTTTAGGTGTATCCACCATGTATACGTAATACGAGGAGGTGGCCGTCCAACGTCCGGTGACTGGTGGGTTTTGGGCCTTCTCCTCTACAGCATCGACGTCCATACCGTCGATGTCTTCGGAGGCGTAACCAAGCATGTCGGTTAAATCGTTGATAGTGGCTATGAAGTGGGTGGTGGGTGGGAAGTAACATTCCATATTTCTAGCCCCTAGTTCGAGCTGGGCGTGATTTAGAAGTGGTTCCTCTATGATGACGAGGGATCGCATTAGGTTCAAAGCATCGTTTAAGAGCGGGGTTTGGACATGATCGAAAGTTTCTCGGCCGAGCTCGCATGACGCGTTCCTCCAGGGTTCGAAATTAGTGTCCGGAGAAGACTTCGGTTTTGCAATGATTGCCGGAGATATTCTCTCTGGTTTTCCGGTGTTGAGCTCTAAGGCTGCATAGAGTCCGGCGGGATCTAGATTCCCGTCTTCGGACCTGGTGACGCGCTCCGGATCTAAAGCCAGAGCGGTGGTTGAGGCCGTGAACCCTTGGAAGATCAAGTCTCCTCGGATATCAGCGACATAGTTCAGATTTCCAAAACTGATCTAGTGACCAGGGGCGTAGCTGTCAATCTGCTCCAAATGGCCAACCGAGTTGGCACGCAATGCGAAGCCTCCGAATACAAAGATCTGGCCGGGGAGAAAATCTCCTTCGCGGCAACATTGTTGTGGATGATTGATGGAGCCATCGAGCCTTTCGACGACGGCACAGTGGAACTCTCAATGAAAGCACCAATGTCGGTGTCAAAACCAGCAGATCTCGGGTAGGGGGTCCCAAACTATGCGTCTAAGGATCGAATGTAACAGGAGACAGGGGACACAGTGTTTACCCAAGTTCGGGCCCGTTGATGGAGGTAGTACCCTACTTCCTGCTTGATTGACTTTGATGAGTATAGGGGTTACAAGAATTGATCTACCACGAGACCGTAATGGCTAAACCCTAGATGTCTAGCCTATATGATTATGATTGCCTCTATGGACTAAACCCTCCGGTTTATATAGACACCTAAGGGGGCTAGGGTTTGTATAGGGTTGGTTTACAGAGAAAGGAATCTTCATATCCGCACGCTAGACTTGCCGTCCAGGCCAAGGAGAGTCCCATCCAGACACAGGGAAAATCTTCCGTCTTGCATCTCCACGGCCCATTAGTCCGGCCCATATCACATAGCCCGGACGCCCGAGGACCCCGTAATCCTGGACCCCCTCACCCCAAATTCTCCAAATCAAGATCTAAAACTGGAAATGGATTGGCCTCGCTCTCACGAATCCATCAAGCCCAAGAACGTCAAAATCATAGTTCGTATGAACAAATGGTAGCCGATTTACCGGAGAGGAACAAAATGAAAGGCAGCGTACCATATGAGTATTCATGGTCATATGGCATGCAGACACCTCCGAAATTGCCCTTTTAGATGGATTCTGCACTGATTTCGTCCTTGTTTGTTCTCACGAGATTCTTGGACAATAAAGAAGGGTTTGGGAGAGGATAAGGCTCATCTTGAGCCCTTGGACGCATCACATCAAAGGAGGAGACTAAACATGCGTCATATATATGTACCTCCATACCCTAGCCACCGACATGTCTCTCATTCATCATCAGCACATACAAGTCCATCTCCATTGCTGCTCCATCCACCATAGAAGACGGACAAGATCAAGGGAAGAAGAGAGGGCTCCCATGAGCACAGGCTTCGTCCCGGTGCCATCTCCACCGCGTCGGCACCTCCACCGGCACCGTCCTCACCTCCACCACCATGGGCACTACCGCCACCACCAACATCATCATCGGCACCGCCATGCCTTCTCCCTTCACCGGCTCGATCTCGGCTTATGACTTGACCCTCTCCTCTATGTGTACGTTAACTTGTTTGAGTAGATGTACTTGTTCTCAGGGATACAAATGAAATATTTTATGATTAGAATAATTATTCCCAAGCGATCCAATATGATTTGTTCATGTTTGAATTAGTATTCTTCACAAGTGTTAACAAGATGCCTCACTCGCATTATCATCGTGATTGGCCGTGGAGGAACTACTGTCATTGTAGGGGTTAGGATGTTGTGGTAACTCGAGGTGTGAGTAAAAGACTCAATTTCGAGTCCGTGCAATTGATAGGGGAGCACAGGTAAACCCACATCTGGCTGTGTCCATGGGGAAACCCTTAATTGTTCGTATGTTATAACCAGCTTGGGGAAGCTACAGTTGGTGGCGTATGTGGCATGAAGTATATGTTGGAGTAGAACATGTTCTGTACCTGGAACCGTCTGCTTATGCATATGAAGTATGGATAGACGATATGGTAGATAGCATTTGCTCCGCACTTGATGCGCATGCCATATTTGTGGTAGTGACTTCGAAACACTCGATAATACTTTACTTCTTGGGGATATAACTATTAGCTAGGCATGACCCGCCTAGGAGGGGCCGGGTCGTCCCTATGATGATTCATCACAATGAAGCCCAAGTTCATGTGGCGGTTCATAGGTAGGCTTAGTAGAGGGCCCAGACCCGAAGGTGGCTTAAGGCCCATAGATATAAACCGCCATGTATGTAAAACTTGTACTGTAAGGTACGTAAGAAAGATCACCAAGTCGGATACGTTGTATAAACCGGCCGGGACTCTAAGGGCCGTAGGGCGTCAACCCGTGTATATAAGGGGACGACCTAGCGGCATCTTAGGAAAAGAAACAACAGATCGAGAGCCGGGTCAAGCGTATTCGCTCCCTGCTCATCGGAACCCTAGAAATACCAACTACGAACTGGACTAGGCATTTACCTTCATCGTAAGGGGCCGAACCAATATAAACTCCTCGTGTCCTTTGTCCCGATTAACCCCTTTAAGCTAACCTCAATGCGATGGCTCCACGACTAAGTCCTCACACTAGGACATCTGCCATGACAATTCCATGACAGTTGGCGCCCACCGTGGGGCTATCGCACAATGGTTTCGAGTTTATTAAAGGGCAACTTCAAAGGGATCAAGGGATACGCCATGGGCCAGATGACCAAGAGTCGCCGCGACAAGCTCTACATCGACAACGCAGGATGGGGCCCCGAGGCCGGTTCAATTGAGTACGGGTACCGGGTCCCCTTCGGTGGAATCCATGTCTTCATCAGCAAGATCGGCGAACCGGGCCCTGAGCCGGACATCTGCACCGACATCGTCGAGACGGCTCAGTGTGCGAGACCCGCCCGGGTTCGGCCTGCCATGAATCGTGCCTTCGTGGGATTTATCCATGGAGTGGAATCTGAGGATAGACCAGCATTTGGTGATGAGACCATCATTTACGCTGATGGCGAATCATCCACCGGTGAGACAGAGTCATTGTATCAACTGCCGGACGGCCGGCTTGGGGGCTGTTCCGATGGCGATAGTATTCCGGACCCCTGTGAGCCGCCGAATCCGGCTGCAATCTTCATGGCCGGTACACAGCCCGTGCAGCATTCATCTACGGCAGCGGAGTTGGTTTCTGGGTCAGCAGCGGCAGCGGCTGCCGGGGAAGGAGGCTGAGGGAGTCCTAGATTAGGGGGTGTCCGGATAGCCGGACTATACCTTCGGCCAGACTCCTGGACTATGAAGATACAAGATTGAAGACTTCGTCCCGTGTCTGGAAGGGGCTTTCCTTGGCGTGGAAGGCAAGCTTGGCGATACGGATATGTAGATCTCCTACCATTGTAACCGACTCTGTGTAACCCTAGCCCTCTCCGATGTCTATATAAACTGGAGGGTTTTAGTCCATAGGACGAACACCAATCATACCATAGGCTAGCTTCTAGGGTTTAGCCTCTCTGATCTCGTGGTAGATCTACTCTTGTACTACCCATATCATCAATATTAATCAAGCAGGACGTGGGGTTTTACCTCCATCAAGAGGGCCTGAACCTGGGTAAAACATTGTGTCCCCTGCCTCCTGTTACCGTCCGCCTAGACACACAGTTCGGGACCCCCTACCCGAGATCCGCCGGTTTTGACACCGACATTGGTGCTTTCATTGAGAGTTCCTCTGTGCCGTCGCCATCAGGAAGGATGCCTCATCCCGTCTTTAAAGATGGCACCGTTGCTAAGGGAGCTTTGGCTATCAGCCAGACTCTCAAGCTAGGTGGTTTCCTTATGACCGCCCGTTTGGCTGCTGCGCCGACGATGACCTCTCGGGTCATCGAAAGCAATCTTCACGTCAGCTTGGAATTCACCGAGCAGCTAGATCCAATGGAGCTCTCTTCCCTAAATGAGATCTTGGATCGCTTCGTTGCCCTGGGAGTCGCTACGGATTATGACCAGATTGGGCCTAAACCCGATCTGAGAGAGATTAACTCTCCCCAGGTCACCCATCACGTTGCCGTGGTAGAGGGACAATGCGGTGACCCTTCATCTATCTTAAGGACTAGCTATGTCCGGATTCCCGATCCCTCCAAGCCGGATACCTGCGAAGGGGAGGACATTACTCAAGACCTGAACTTAAAGTCAGGCGACGGGCTAGATTCATTGGACAACATCCAAGAATCCAAACTTCCGAGTTCGGAAACTCCTTGGCCCCTGGGTCTCAGATTGGGTGAGGTTTCGGATTTGATTCCACCCACCCACCCGTACATAAGCGATCTATCCCAAATTAGGCAAGAGCCCGAAGAAACAATACATCATTACTAGGACAGATTCCTCCTGGTTATGAACAGGATAAAGGACTGCTGCGGGGAAGACGCAATTTCATTCGTCTGCAATAACTGCACGGACAAGGGAATTCTCAACGCCATAAGTCGCCGTGATATTACACGCTTCGCTGACTTGGCATCCATAGTATGAAAGTACTGTGCGATGGAAAGCGCCTGGAAAACCAAAATAAAATTTTGGGACAATCTGGCCTTGAATACAAACCCAGTCCGAAATAAAAGGGTGCATCATCGCGAGACACCCGGTTTCAATACCAAAAAGAAAAAGCCCTCTACAGGGCACGAAACCGTGCTAGAAGGATGGCTTAATGGACCCTGTAAAATTCAAAGTGCAAAGGGCGCCACACCAACTCATAGCCTTAGAGCATGTTGGATACTCCGGTAGGTGGCAAAAATTGGCGAAGATCTTCTAATTCCAGAAGCCACAGAAAGCCACCCCAGAGACACCAGTACGGTATTAACAGTCTTCGAGACTTTCGCATCAAATAATATGCGAAAAAGAACACTCCGCAGCCTTGTCGAAGCCTACCAAGTAGCAACAATAAACCCATGGAGCGACACGGCTATTACTTTTAACGCTAGTGATGAACCTAAATTCCGAACAGCCCGAGCACCAGCCGCATTGGTCCTCAGTCCAATAGTGGACGGCTTTTGTATTACCAAGGTACTCATGGATGGCGGCAGCGGATTGAACCTAATTTATGAGGAAACCGTTCAAAAAATGGAAATAGACTGGAACTGCATTGAGCGAAGCAGCACAACCTTTAGAGGAATAATCCCCAGCCGGGAAGCGCGCTGTGTCGTGGTTCTAACTCTGACAGTGATGTAGGGGGGTGAGTATGGAGAGGCTAGATCCTAGCTATTGGGAAGTTGTTACACGCGAGGTTTACGAGTTCAGGCCCTTCTCGGAGGAAGTAATAGCCCTACGTCTCGGAGCCCGGAGGCGGTCGACTGGATTATGCGTGTATGGATTACAGGGGTGCGAACCCTGCATACTGGGGAGGGGGGTGGCTTATATAGAGTTCGCCGGCTCCCTCCTGCCCCCAGTAATGCAGGGTTTAAGGTACATTTAAGGTCGGGCGTTACTGGTAACGCCCCTAATAAAGTGCTATAATGACCATAAAGACTACTTAACAGCTGACCGTTTGCCTGCAGAGTGACTATAGATCTCCCGGCGGTCGAGTGGTTGGCTTCATGGTCGAGTGATAGCTTCTTGGTCGAGTGTCTTGAACCTGTCGAGTGGGATGCCTTCAAGTCGATTGAAAGGTGATTTCTCCCAGGGGTGTCCTAGAGTAGGACTCTTCGGTCAGGTCCGTGTCCCTACCCTAGGTACATGTCTTCATCATTAGCCCCCGAATGGATCGAGGTTAGAGTGGGGAAAGAGTTGGAGATCTTTCCGACTGGTTCTTCGGGCTATGTGAGCGCCTCGTTTCGGGACAATCGTCACGGATGACGTTGCCAACCTTTTTCAGTCGCCTTGATCCATTCCAGGCCTTCCGTCGAGTGAATTTCTTTGTTTGTGCCATACCGAGTGCCGACGCGATCGGGGTCTTCTGTTTTTTAGCAAGTTGTTCTGCGGCCCGCAGATGTCGCGGGATTTGGATTTTGGGAAGCGCGCGGGACGGGAGCAGCCGCAGTAATCGGAAGCGATAAAGCGGAAGTTCCTCGATCTCCGCGTCGCGTTTTTCGCCACGTACTGCGCGCGCGTCTGTTGCAGGATTTGACTGGATGGCCTGGGCCTACCGGTCAGGCACTCGGGAGCAGCCCCTTATAAGTTGCCGGCTCGGGGTTTCCAAGCCGTGCGCTCTCTTCTCCTTCCTTCTTCCTCTCTCCCTTTGCCAGTCTCTCTGCTACTTCCGCTCTCACCCTAGCACCGCGAGCCCGTGCGAGATCT
This sequence comes from Triticum urartu, assembly GCF_003073215.2. Taxonomy (NCBI): domain Eukaryota; kingdom Viridiplantae; phylum Streptophyta; class Magnoliopsida; order Poales; family Poaceae; genus Triticum; species Triticum urartu. Next base: position 470,065,417 of record NC_053026.1, on the reverse strand, counting down.
CTCCGGTGACGTTGGTGAAGGGCAAGACCACCGCTTTGGAGCGCGCGAAGAAGGCGGCGGCGGCGGGGAAAGGGAAGAGATCTGCTCGGGGCGGATCCTCCTCCAGGACCGCTCTGCCCAAAGGTTGGATCCAGGGCGACTGGATGCCCTTTGTGCTCCGGCAAGAGGATCTTGACGACATGGTCGAGGGGGGAGCCATTCCCCACGAAGCTGCGCGTCTTCCGGAGGGAGAGATCGAACCTCAACCCCGTGACGGTGAGTGCGTGCTCCTAGCCACCCACATCGACCGAGGGTTTTCTCTGCCGCCCCATCCTTTCTTCCGGAGTTTCTTGAATTTCTTCGGAGCGTAGCTCCATCACTTTACCCCCAACTCCATAGTCTATCTTGCCGCGTTCATTTCCATGTGCGAGGCCTTCCTGGGTTGCCGTCCGCATTGGGGGCTTTTCAAGCATATTTTCACTTGCCGCTCTCAGTCAGTAAAAAAGGCCAAGTCGAGTGATGAGAAGACGCAAGTGATCCAGCTATGCGGGGGCCTGGCGATCCAGACGAGGGGGAAGAGCTGTTTTCCCTCTATCACCTTCCCGGAGTCGGTCCGCGGCTGGCAGTCGACCTGGTTCTACTGCCAGGACCAGGCGACCCCCGGACAGTCGACTGGTCTTCCTCCTTTTTCCCTCGACCGAGCCGAGAAGCCCATCTCTTTGAAAGTCACGCCGGAGGAAAGGGCCCAGGTCAAGGTGTTGGCGGGTCGAGTGGTTGAGCTTGTCCGTGAGGGGGTGACTGGGATGGACCTGTTAGAGGTCTTTCTCCAGAGGCGCATTCAACCGCTCCAGGCGCGAGACCACCCGATGTGGCTATATTCTGGCCTTGACGACACCACTCGGATCCACCCGGAGGAGGTCACCGATGAGATGCTGGAGGGGTGGCTGTCAAGTATCACGGGGAACAAAGACAACCCCCGAGGAGCCAGAAGGGTAATTCCACTCGACAACTCATATGAAGTGGACCAGGTATGTCTTTGTGTCGGATATTTGGCCTTCTGTATTGGTCTTCTTTGGATAAGTCGATTGACTTTCGTCCTGTCTGTTGTCTTCCAGGCGACCACTGAGATGTACTCGACGCCCAACGGGGCACAAGGGTCGACTGAGGAAGGTGAGGGGAGTGGAGGTGAGAGCAGGGACGACCAGGGCGAGTGGGAGTCCGACGGTGAGGGAGATGAAGGAGACGACATCTTCTCCAGCGAAGAGGAGGAGGAGGCTGAGCCCTCCCGCCCGGAGGGGCGGTCCAAGCTCACCCACGATCCAGCGCGGGAACGTGACAAGGCGACTGCTCCTGTTGGGCAGTCGTCGAAACGCCCTCGGACTTCTTCTCCTCCGCCGACCGGGAAGGCTCCTAAGCACCCACGAGTGACGCCATCCAAGCCGCCCAAGGCCTTGCCCAAGATGAAGATAGTTGTTCCCACCATTTCTGGGTAACAACAACACTTCCTTTCCTTTGTCGACTGTGGACGGATCCTTGGTCGATTCACTGAGCCAATTGACCAACTTTCGAGATTTGCAGTGGTGCAACTTCTGAGGTCTCCGCCAGGAATGACGACCACGAGATGGAGGACGCTGTCACCTCCAACCCTGGTACGATCACTGACGTTCCTGCTTTTGAGTCGACTGAAACTTCATTGCGACTCCGGTCGATTGAATGTTTTCCTTGCAGCTCCTCCTCATGTTATTGACCTCCCGGACGACGACGACGACGGACCACTGAGGGTGAAGAGGAAGAAGAAGGCGTTGGCTGGCAAGACTCCGCAATCCACTCCGGCGCCTGAGGCCGCAGTTCGGGACGATGGCGAACCCACTCGGGCTTCCGTGACTTTCGCTGTTCCTCTGACGAGTGTGCGGCCTTCAGCGTCGACTGCGGATCCGTCTTCGCTTTTTGCTGCGTACCCCGTCCCTGAGGACCAAGCGGCTGCTGCGAAGGAGGCTGTACGCCAGGCTGGAGTCATGATGGAACAGGTGAAAGTGGCTCGGGAGGCTTGCCAGGCGGCATATGACGCGAGCTCGGCTCTTCAAAGTAATGTCCAGGCCAGTCGACTTCAACACTTGGTCTGTTTCGATATGTCCTTTGAAGATTCTCTTTTCCAAAGGTCTTTAAGTTTGTACACCCACTGGGTGTGTTTGCCAATTCTTGGACGAGTGGGGGCACGCTAAGTGCACCCACTGGGTGTAGTCCCCGAGACTACGGTGGACTGCTGGCAGTCGACTGTAGTCTTTAAATTGAGTCGTTGTAGTTGAATTTCTTCGCTCTGTCTGATCGGGTCATGTCGAATGGAATGGAATCCTGTCGACTGCGGGCAGTCGACGTCTTTCTCTCTTTTTTTTTTACTGTGGGGGCACGCTGAGTGCGACTGCTGGGTGTAGCCCCCGAGGCTACTGTCGAATGTTTTGCTTCGGCTGTAGTCTTAGAAACTCTGTTATTGTCTCTTAACTGCTCGGAAGCAGCTTGTCTTGGACTCGACTTCAGGGATCGGTCGAGTGGGATAGGAACCGGTGGGGGCACGCTAAGTGCACCCACTGGGTGTAGTCCCCGAGACTATGGTGGACTGCTGGCAGTCGACCGTAGTCTTAGTATTTACTGCCTTTGTTGCTTTTTCCTTTTTACTGAAATTGTAACTCCTCCTCTTTGACTTCAGAAATCTTGTGATCTTGGAACCCGCTTGGCTGACATGGAGAAGCAACAAATTCAAATGAACCTTGATCTGGAGCTGGCCAGGACAGAACTGCAGACGGTCAGAGACGGCGCCGCAGGTAAGATGCTTTTGTCGACTGGTTAGTTTTTAGGCTTGAGTATCTTTTCGCTTTCTCCGACTCAATCATCATTTTTTTTGTAGAAAAACTAAAAGAAGCTCTGGCGAAGAAGGATCAGGACTTGGCTGCTGCCCGTAAGGAGGCTGATGACAAGACCGCTCTGGCCGCACAGAAGCTAGCTTCAGTCGACCACTTAGAACAAGAGAATACCAAGCTCAAGACCGCTCTGAATGAAGCCAACAGGGAGTGTTCACGTTGGAAGAAGGAGAACCTCACCCTGAGCGAGAAGCTGGAAGGCCTCGCTCGCGGGAGAAACGACCTGGAGAGCTACTTGGGGAGCCTCGCCAAGAAGTTGTACCATAAGCTTGAAGGTGCGCATTCAGTTCCGACTGGTTTTTGAGTCGACTCATTCTGTGAAAATTGTCTTATCCTTGAATCTTGTATGCAGAGCTTTGCCAGAATTTTGAAGAGGAGACCAGTCAAGTGGAGCCGAGCTTGGACCCTGTTAACTCTCTTGTGAAGGACGAGGCCGCAATGAACGTGCTCCGTCTGGAGTCTCGTGTTGACGGCGTCGTGGATTACTTGGCTCGACTGAAGGTTGCCATGACGCGGATCGACCCGACACTTTGGCCAGAATCTACGCTCCAGAATAATCTCGAGTCTCTGATGACTCGACTCAACGGAATCTCTGACCGAGTGCAGGAGTGGAAGAAGTCTTCAGCTCGGTGTGGCGCTGACGTGGCTCTGTCCCTGGTCCGCGTCCATTGCAAGGAGGTGCGGGAGGAGAAGCTGGCCGCCATCCAAGTCGCCAACACGAGGAAGCACAACTTCCAGGACTTCATGGAGACATTTATTGCTGCTGCTACCCGCATCGCAGATGGGATCGACTTGGATGAGTTCGTGGCCCCTGCCAGTCCTCCTCCTCCTGAGGAATGAAAAAACTTGCCTCGGAATGCCAAGTGTATTTTGTAAACCGTTGAACTCTGCCTTAAATTTGCCTCGGAATGCCAAGTGGAAGTGTAACAGTTAAACTCTGCCGAGCCGGGGGCTCGAGTACTTTGACCTGAGGTTTCTAGGACCTTCTAGGCTTTATCCGTAATTGATTTGTCGTTGAATCTCTTTGTGGATGACCCGTCGAGTGGGATTTGATCTTCACTCGAAATAAATTTGTGTCTGTGGTGCAGCTCCGAAGGAGAAGGTGGCAGTTGACCTGCCTCTCGTCGTCCTTGGGACATGAGAAGTGTTTCATACTTAGGCGAGCGCTGGGCTGCAGCTAAGCCTCCGAGCGGGAGGTTTGCTCTCGCTCGGTAGGATTTTAAACTTAGGCGAGTGCTGACTGCAGCTAAGTCTCTTCGTAGGAGAGCTTAGGCGAGTACTGGACTGCAGCTAAGCCCCCGAGTGGGAGGTTTGCTCTCCACTCGGTACGATTTTTTCAAACTTAGGCGAGCGCCGGACTGCAGCTAAGTCTCCAAATGAGAGAACTTAGGCGAGTGCTGGACTGCAGCTAAGCCCCCGAGTGGGAGGATCGCTCTCCACTCGGTAGGATTTTCTCAAACTTAGGCGAGTGCCGGACTGCAGCTAAGTCTCTAAATGAGAGAACTTAGGCGAGTGCTGGACTGCAGCTAAGCCCCCGAGTGGGAGGATCGCTCTCCACTCAGTAGGATTTTTCAAACTTAGGCGAGACGGATTCGCAGCTAAGTCACCCACTGGGGGATTTCGTATGTAAACAAAAGTGACAACAATTAATGGAACACTCTTGCCTTTGATAAAAACGAATTGCGGGAATTTTTCTTATTACATCTCGTCCAAGGGAGAGCTCAAGTGTAAAAGGGGTGGAGTAGTTCCGCATTCCAAGCTCGAGGCTCGTCGATCTGGCGATCAACATTGAAGAGGTGATACGCTCCATTGTGGAGGACTCTGGTGATGATGAAGGGACCTTCCCAAGTGGGAGCAAGCTTGTGTGGTTTCTGTTGATCCACTCGGAGGACCAAATCTCCTTCTTGGAAGGCTCGACTCTTCACATTCCGAGCGTGGAATCGACGCAAGTCTTGCTGATAAATGGTCGATCTGATCATGGCCATCTCCCTCTCTTCTTCGAGGAGGTCGACTGCGTCTTGCCGGGCCTGTTCTGCTTCATCTTCGGTGTAAAGCTCGACTCGGGGCGCATTGTGAAGAAGATCACTTGGCAGAACCGCTTCGGCTCCATAAACCAGAAAGAATGGAGTTCTTCCAGTCGACCGGTTAGGGGTGGTCCTCAATCCCCACAGAACTGACGGAAGCTCGTCGACCCAAGCACCTGCCGCATGCTTGAGATCACGCATCAGCCGAGGTTTCAGTCCTTTGAGAATCAGACCATTTGCTCTTTCAGCTTGCCCATTCGATTGAGGATGCGCGACCGACGCGTAGTCGACTCGTGTGCCTTGAGAGGCGCAAAAAGCTCTGAACTGGTCCGAATCGAAGTTTGACCCATTTGTCGGTGATGATGCTATGAGGGACTCCATATCTGAATGTTAGTCCTTTGACGAAACTGATAGCAGTGCCAGCATCGAGGTTCTTGATAGGCTTGGCTTCGATCCATTTGGTGAACTTGTCGACTGCCACAAGCACATGCGTGAACCCGCTCCTGCCTGTTCTCAGTGGACCAACCATGTCCAGTCCCCAGACAGCAAATGGCCAGACGAGAGGAATGGTCTTCAGGGCTCATGCAGGTTTGTGTGACATGTTGGAGTAGAACTGGCAGCCTCCGCACTTGTCGACTATCTCTTTTGCCATCTCATTTGCTCTAGGCCAGAAGAATCCCGCTCGGTATGCTTTAGCTACAATGGTCCGAGAGGATGCATGGTGGCCACAGGTTCCCGAGTGGATATCATCAAGGATTATCCGACCTTCTTCTGGTGTTATGCACTTCTGACCGATTCCAGTCACGCTTCCTCTATACAACTGCCCCTTTATGACTGTGAAGGCCTTAGATCGGTGGACGATCTGTCGAGCCTCTTCCTCATCTTCTGGGAGCTCTTTCCTTAGGATATACATGATGTACGGTATCGTCCAGTCAGGAGTTATTGCCAAGACTTCCATGACTAGGTCGACCATAGCAGGAACTTTGACTTCAGTCGGATCTGTGGCACTTTTTGGTTGTGGGGCTTCTTCTGTGAAAGGATCTTCCTGGACTGATGGCGAGCGGATGTGCTCCAAAAACACATTGCTGGGAATGGCTTCTCGCTTGGAGCCTATCTTTGCCAGGTCATCAGCTGCTTGGTTTTTCAGTCGGGGGATGTGATGAAGCTCTAACCCCTCGAACTTCTTTTCTAGCTTTCTCACTGCATTGCAATAACCAGTCATAGCTGGACTTCTGACGTCCCACTCCTTCATCACCTGATTAACCACCAAATCTGAGTCGCCATAGACCATGAGGCCACGGACGCCGAGTGAAATGGCCATGCGCAACCCATACAAAAGTGCTTCATACTCTGCTTCATTGTTGGAGGAATCGAAGTGAATCTGGAGAACATATCTGAGCTTATCTCCTCGGGGGGAGACTAGAACTACCCCAGCACCGGAACCATTCAGCATCTTAGATCCGTCGAAAAACATGGTCCAGTGCTCCGAGTGAACTTGAGTCAGAAGTTGCTGTTCAATCCACTCGGCGATGAAATCTATGATTGCTTGGGACTTGATAGCCTTCTTTGCTTCAAACTTGATATCTAAGGGAAGGAGTTCAATCGCCCACTTGGCCACTCGACCAGTTGCATCTCTGTTATGCAGAATCTCTGACAGTGGGGCGTCGCTGATGACTGTAATGGAATGGTCAGAGAAGTAGTGTGCAACCTTCTTCGTGGTCATGTAAATCCCATATACAAGCTTCTGGTAGTGAGGGTATCTTTGTTTTGAAGGGGTCAAAACTTCAGACAGATAATAGACTGGGCACTAAACTCTGAAGGCCTTTCCTTCTTCCCGCTCGACCGTGAGTACTGTACTGACAACTTGTCCCGTGGCCGCAATGTACAGCAGCAGAGGCTCTTTGCTGATTGGGGCAGCAAGCACCGGCTGGGTGGAGAGCAGAGCTTTGAGTTCTGTAAACGCCGCGTCAGCTTCTGGAGTCCACTCGAACTTGTCAGACTTCTTCATCAGTCGGTAGAGGGGCAACGCCTTTTCACCGAGACGAGAAATGAATCGACTTAAAGCGGCCAAGCAGCCTGTAAGCTTTTGGACATTGTGCACGCGTACAGGACGCTTCATCCAGAGTATGGTGCCAATTTTCTCAGGATTGGCGTCGATCCCTCGTTCGGAAACGAGAAAACCGAGTAACTTTCCGCCTGGAACTCCGAATGTGCACTTTGATGGATTGAGCTTGATATCATACCTCCTGAGGTTGGCAAAGGTTTCGGCAAGGTCAGCTCGCAGGTCGGAACCTTTGCGTGACTTGACCACAATATCATCAATGTATGCCTCCACATTCCGACTGATTTGAGTGAGTAAACACTTCTGAATCATTCTCATGAACGTGGCTCCGGCGTTCTTGAGGCCGAACGGCATAGTGACATAACAGAAGCATCCGAATGGGGTGATGAAAGCTGTTTTGATTTCGTCGGGTCCATACAAACGGATCTGATGGTACCCGGAATAAGCATCTAGAAAAGACAATCTCTCGCACCCCACAGTCGAGTCGACTATTTGGTCGATGCGAGGGAGAGGAAAATGATCTTTTGGGCAGGCCCGATTGATATGTTTGAAATCTATGCACATGCGAAGTGACTTGTCTTTCTTGGGGACCATGACTACATTGGCGAGCCACTCGGAGTGGTAAATCTCTCGGATAAACTCCGCTGCTAAGAGCCGAGCCACCTCCTCGCCAATGGCTTGCTTCTTCTGGACGGCGGACCGTCGAAGGTGTTCCTTCACAGGCTTGAATTTTGGGTCGACCCGCAGACGGTGCTCAGCCAGCCCCCTGGGAACTCCAGGCATGTCAGAGGGTTTCCATGCGAAGATGTCCCAGTTCTCACGGAGGAGCTGGATGAGCGCTTCTTCCTATTTGGATTCAAGCGTCGTTGAGATATGAGTCGGGGCAGCATCGAGGTCGGTCGGGTGAATGTGGACTGTCTTCGTTTCACCAGTCGACTGAAAAGCTGACTCTGAAGCGGGCTTCTTGGCCCGTAGCAATTCACTCGGATCGGCAGTCTTTTGGTACTCTTGCAGCTCGACCACTGCCATCTGAGCATCTGCAATCTTTGAGCCTTTCTGAAAGCACTCTTCTGCCTTCTTCCGATTGCCTGTAACAGTAATTACCCCTTTAGGGCCCGGCATCTTCAGTTTGAGGTACACGTAACATGGTCGAGCCATGAAACGCGCGTAAGCTGGCCTGCCCAAAATGGCATGATAAGCACTTTGGAAGTCCACAAGCTCGAATGTCAACTTTTCCTTGCGGTAATTCTTTGAATCACCGAAAACCACATCAAGAGCGATCTGGCCGAGTGATTGGGCTTTCTTCCCAGGAATGACTCCGTGGAAACTCATACTACTGGTGCTGAGCCTGGACATCGGAATGCCCATTCCTTTCAATGTTTCAGCATACAGTATGTTCAGGCCACTGCCGCCATCCATCAGGACTTTAGTCAGTCGAGTGCCTTGAACAATTGGGTCGACCACCAAAGCTTGCCTCCCAGGGGTGGCAATGTGCGTTGGGTGATCAGACTGGTCGAATGTGATGGCAGTCTGAGACCACTTCAGGTAACTGGGTGTTGCCGGGGCAACCATGTTCACCTCTCGGTTAATGACTTTCAGTCGACTTTTGCTCTCGACATCGGCAAAAATCATCAGGGTGGAATTGACTTGGGGGTATCCATCGTCGCTGTCTTCCTTGTCCTCGACCCTGTCCGACTCTTTTTCCTTATCCTTGGACTGCTTTCCTTGGAACTGCTGGATCAGGAGTCGGCACTGTCGAGTGGTATGCTTTGGGTAAATAAAATTACCCTCTTCATCCTTCTTGGTGTGGATGTGACATGGCAGATCCAAAACATCATTTCCGTCTTGATCCTTGACTTTTTTGGGCTTCCAGGTGCCCTTGGGTTTTCCCTTGAAGTTTCCCTGGGCTACGGCCAGGGCCTCCCCAGGAGCGGCTGGCTCGGCCTTCCGCTTCTGCTTCCGACTGGAATTGCCTCCAGTTTCCTGGGCGACTGCTTTCTGCTTGCCACTCCGGAGTCGATCTTCGTCTTCTCCGTTAGCATACTTGGTGGCAATCTCCATCATCCGATTCAGAGACATCTCTCCAGTTCGACCGAACTTCAGATTCAACTCTCTGTATTTAACACCTTCCTTGAAGGCACAAACTGCTTGATGGTCCGGCACGTTCTCAACCGAGTGATGCAGCGTGATCCACCTCTGGATGTATTCCCTCAGAGTTTCATTCGGCTTCTGCACGCAAGACCGCAGCTCGGTTAGGCCTGCAGGTCGCTTGCATGTTCCTTCAAAGGTTGTGATAAACACTCGGGAGAGGTCCTCCCAAGTGTAAATGCTGCTGGGTGCCAACTGATTTAGCCATGCTCTGGCCGAGCCCTCTAACATGAGAGGCAAATGCTTCATGGCCACCTCGTCATTGCCACCGCCAATCTGTACAGCCACCCGGTAATCTTCCAGCCAGGTGTCAGGCTTAGATTCACCGGTGAACTTGCCAATTCCAGTCGCCAACCTGAAATTGGGAGGTATCACTGCGGCTCTGATGGCTCGACTGAAGCACTCTGGCCCTGAAGCGCATACTCTGCTGCTGGCAGGCGCATCTCTGTTGTGGCCTTCTCGATGAGCTCTGTTCCTGTCAACCAAACCTTGAACGAGGATGGATCTCGCATCAAAGCCTGGGTCCCTGGGGTCGACTGGAATCCTCTGCCCAACACTATGAGGGTGTCTGTCATCTTGCCGTCGAGGCGCATATGACCCACTCCTCGGGGGAGGGGTTGGCACTCGACGTCGACCATCACGGTCGAACCGGCGATCGTACTGCTCATTCCTCCTGTACTGAGCATGCTGGTCGCCATGTCCCTCACGCCTCGGGGGCGATCTCGGGCTGTGAGCCGACTCGACTGTATCCGTCGCAACGGATCGACTGTGGATCCTATTCTGCGACTGAGAGACAGCAGAATTCTGGTTTCCCGCCGCCCGGAGCAGCGCTCTGATCTGCAACAAGCCCCTGCCCTCCTCCGACTGGGAGGGCTGATTTGATTCTGCTATATGGGCCGCAGCGGCCAAATTCTGAACTGGGGTTCGGTATACATGCGTCGGCGGGAAGAGCTGGCGTCGACTAGACTCGGGAGCCCACTGACGCGCTTGCTCGTCGAGTGCTCGCTGAAGATTCTCCAGTCAAGTGCGCTCGGCCAAGTTGGCCAAACGCGCGTCCTCCAAGGCCCGGGCCTCGGGGGTCTCTCCGACGATAGGAGTGCGGAGCGCGTCCATGTTCCGGCGGCGAAGCTCCTCTCGCTGCAATGACGTGAGAGGTTCGGGGAGATACTCGTCGTGGGGATGCGACGGATCGCCCCCACCCGCGCCTCCATCAGTGCGAGGGAAACCGGGGGGACTGTGTGTTCCATCGACCGCCAGGACCTCAGCCGCTGGATCGCTGCTGTCGCACTCGGACGCGGTCTCCGCGGAGCCAGTCGACAGGTCGAACAGGCCGTGGAGGGATTCGACGGGCTCGATTGCCGCGACTTGTGGGGCTGCCAATTGGCGGGCCACGGCGTGCCTCACCCACCGCTGAAGTCTTGACCGACCGGAGCGCTTGCGCTGGTGGGAGACAGGACGGGGAGACGATACGGGGGCTGACCCATATTGGGTCGACGGTTGCCGCAGGAGGACGCCACGAACGCATGCGCGGAAATGCGTCGCGCCGCGGACGGGGAGCGTGTCGATGTTGAGTGGTGCCTCCTGAAGCCAGGCGGAGTCGTCGATGATGAAGGTGAGCGCGCCGAGACGGATCTCGCGGTCCTCCACCAAAATTCCACAAGAAAACATGATCAAAGGGATCGGGAAAGATCACAACTTCTCCAACTAAGCGCTAAGATTCCTGCCCCACGGTGGGCGCCAACTGTCGTGGTTCTAACTCTGACAGTGATGTAGGGGGGTGAGTATGGAGAGGCTAGATCCTAGCTATTGGGAAGTTGTTACACGCGAGGTTTACGAGTTCAGGCCCTTCTCGGAGGAATTAATAGCCCTACGTCTCGGAGCCTGGAGGCGGTCGACTGGATTATGCGTGTATGGATTACAGGGGTGCGAACCCTGCATACTGAGGAGGGGGGTGGCTTATATAGAGTTCGCCGGCTCCCTCCTGCCCCCAGTAATGCAGGGTTTAAGGTACATTTAAGGTCGGGCGTTACTGGTAACGCCCCTAATAAAGTGCTATAATGACCATAAAGACTACTTAACAGCTGACCGTTTGCCTGCGGAGTGACTATAGATCTCCCGGCGGTCGAGTGGTTGGCTTCATGGTCGAGTGATAGCTTCTTGGTCGAGTGTCTTGAACCTGTCGAGTGGGATGCCTTCAAGTTGATTGAAAGGTGATTTCTCCCAGGGGTGTCCTAGAGTAGGACTCTTCGGTCAGGTCCGTGTCCCTACCCTAGGTACATGTCTTCATCACGCTGTACAGGAAAAATCACACTAGATGTGGTGTTCGGCACGCCGGATAATTACAGGTCCGAAGAGGTCACGTTCCAGGTGGCCCCGTTCAGTAGCGGATATCACGCTCTGCTAGGGCGGGAAGCGTTTACAGTCTTCCAAGCAATACCCAATTGCGGGTACATGAAGCTCAAGATACCCGGGCCTAACGGAATCATCACTCTCGCTAGTGATCCGGACATAGCACTCCGCGCCGAAAACAAGACAACCGCACTGGCCCTCGAGGCGCTATCCGAAGCCCTAGCGGCTGAGGAACTGACTGCGCTGCGCTCCACGGTGAATAGGGACGATGTGATACTCGATAAAAGATCCAAGTCCACCTCCTTTAAACCGGCGGATGAAATAGTCAAATTCCAGGTCCATCCAACGAACCCCAATAAAATAGCTTCCATCAAGGCACAGTTAAACCTTGATGTAGATGCCGCACTGCGAGAGTTCCTACGAGAGAACTGGGACATTTTTGCCTGGCACCCTTCAGACATGCCAGGAATCCCACGCAGGCTGGCCGAACACAGCTTAAATATCCTAAAAGGATTCAAGCCGGTCAAACAGGCTCTTTGGTGTTTTTCCGAGCCTAAGAGATAGGCCATGGGAGAGGAACTAGCCAAGCTATTGGAGGCCGGATTCATCAAAGATATAAAACACCCGGACTGGCTAGCATTCAATAACCTCTAAACATACAACATCAAGCTCAACCCGGAAAAATGCATTTTCGGCGTTCCAGCCGGAAAGCTCTTGGGCTTCATTGTATCCGGTAGAGGAATTGAAGCAAATCCAGCCAAGATCCGAGCTCTGTCACAATTGGATATCCCGAAGGACCTCAAACAAATACAAAAATTAACCAGATGTGTGGCGGCTCTAAGACGCTTTATCTCCCGCTTAGGAGAAAAGGCCCTACCCCTTTAACGCCTCCTTTGGCGCACCGAACACTTTGAGTGGACGGATGCAGCCATGGCCGGACTTGACGAAATAAAAGCCATCTTGGCAACAAACCCAGTTCTGGCCGCACCAAACATTGGCGAACCAATGCTATTATACATTGCAGCAACCCATCAGGTCTTAAGCGCAGTGCTCGTCATCGAACGAGAAACAGACGGACACAAATTCCCCCTTCAAAAGCCGGTCTACTATGTGTCCACTGTCCTTACTCCATGCAAGTCACGGTACCCGCATTATCAAAAGATTGCGTACGCGGTATTTATGGCATCCCGGAAGTTGCGACACTACTTTCAAGAGTGTTCAATAACAGTAGCCTCGGAAGTGCCACTTAACAATATTATAAACAACCGCGACGCGACGGGTCGGATTGCAAAATGGGCCATTGAGCTCCTCCCGTTCGACATAACTTACAAGCCACGGCGAGCTATCAAGTCGCAAGTTTTGGCCGACTTCATCGCAGAATGGACGGAGGCCGAACTCCCTAAAGAGTACGACACATATTCAAATTGGGTCATGCACTTCGACGGCTCCAAAATGTTGGCCAGTCTAGGGGCTGGCGTCGTTTTGATGTCCCCCACAGGAGACACAGTTCAATACGTACTCCAGATAATGTACACAGACTCCAACAATGCAGTCGAATATGAGGCCCTTTTACATGGTCTCCGGATGGCAGTATCCATGGGCTTTCAACAACTAGAGGTGCGCGGGGACTCGAACCTCGCAATATCCCAAATAAATGGAGACTTTGATGCCAAGGATCCAAAAATGGCAGCTTATCGCAACGCCGTCCTAAAAATGCCAGCTCGGTTCGAAGGGATCGAATTTCACCATATAGCCCGGGAAAATAATCAGGCGGCAGATGTCCTGGCACGCATTGGTGCAAAACGCGATGTAGTCCCCCCCAATATCTTCCTGGAAAGGCTGTTCAAGCCGTCCGTAGTATGGGAAGGGGAACCCGGCAATAACAGCCCAGACCCAACTGCACTGCCCGACACCAAACACTCTGACATAATTGGAGGCTCTGCCAATGAAATAACACTTTCAGCCCATGTAATAATGGCCGTCATCGCCCTGTGGACAAAACCATTCCTCGCCTACCTTACTAGGCAGGAACTCCCCGAGGACCAAAATGAGGCACGCTGCATAGTGCGGCGATCTAAAGCCTATAAAGTCGATGAGGGAGAGCTTTATAAGAAAAGCACTACCGGAGTCCTTGAAAGGTGCATCTCCGAAGAGGAAGGGCGGAACCTCCTGGCTGAAATTCATGCCGGACTCGGCGGTCATCACGCTGCAGCTCGGTCCCTTGTAAGAAAGGCCTTCCGTACAGGCTTTTATTGGCCGACGGCCCGAGCAGACGCCCAGGACTTAGTCCAATGATGCGTCGGTTGCCAGCTTTTTGCAAACCAAAGCCATATGCCACCCACCGCCCTCCAAACTATCCCCATCACTTGGCCCTTCGCGGTTTGGGGGCTTGACATGGTTGGACCCCTTAAAGGCGGAACCCACAAGAAAAAAATACTTACTGGTCATGGTGGATAAGTTCACCAAATGGATAGAAGCCAAGCCTGTTAAGACAGCCGAATCTGGACCGGTGATAGACTTTATATCCGGGGTTGTACACCATTACGGCGTCCCCCACAGCATCATCACTGATAACGGCACGAACTTTACGGCCGACGAGGTAAAACTCTGGTGCAAAAACATGGGCATCAAGCTCGATTATGCTTCCATCTATCACCCACAAACTAACGGCCAGGTCGAACGTGCAAATGGTCTTATCATGAGCGGCATCAAACCCAGATTAGTGCGGTCCCTTAAGGAATCTAATACGCACTGGGTAGAGGAGCTCGACTCCGTACTCTGGGGGCTGCGGACCACGCCGAATCGCACCACCGGATACACACCATTCTTCATGGTGTACGGCGCAGAGGAAGTTTTGCCCTGCGACATAATTCATGACTCACCTCGAGTGCGCATGTACGAAGAAAGAGAAGCCGAGCTTGATCGGCAGGACAGTTTGGACGCCTTGGAGGAAGAGCGTGATGTGGCAAAAGCCCGTTCCGCATTCTATCAACAGCAGGCTCGAAGATACCAAAGCAGAGAAGTACGGGCCAAAAATTACAACGATGGCGAACTAGTTCTATGTCTGCCGGACAAGAAAAAGGACAAACTCAAGCCCAAGTGGGAAGGTCCCTTCATAATTGACCAAGTCCTGACTGGTGGAGCTTACCGCCTGCGAGATGCATCGGATAACCGACTCGAGCCGAACCCATGGAACGCAGCAGGTCTCCGAAGATTCTATGCCTAGCGCCGGACTCTGTGTTCATTTCCTTCCTCTGTCCATTTTTTATATACTTTCTGTCTTAGATTTCTCTCCTTGTCCTCTCTCTCTCCTATAGCCTTTAAAGGCTCATAAAGTGACGCGCTATCCGCGCTCATTAAACCTGGGGGCTTCTTTAAACAGAAGCTTATTTATACAGGCTTTCATGCCCAACACATGCGTCACACTTCCGCAAGTACCTTTTATTCGCCAGTATATGCATCGATATGACTTAAGTTTTGGCCAAGCTGGGTTGCCTGGCTCCTGTGCTTACCCCTACGTTCCCAATTGTTCGGCTAGGTGGTAAAGGGAGCACCTCTGTGATTGTTACTGCCGGGTCATCCAGATGTGTACCTCAGACTGGGTGAAGCCGAAAGCTAGCGTTCTTAAGGGAATATTTGGTCGGTGAACTAAAGATGATCTTTTTTATCTATGCGCCCCCAGATGTTTTTCCTGCGTCTCTTTTCGCAGAATGGACATGCACTTTAGGGCATGCCTCCCAGGGAAAGGAACACCTAACGGAAGTATTCTCCCTGGAAGATGTTTCTTACTAACCATGTAATATAACATAACTAGTTGGGCACTTGTCTGTTCAAGCACTAATGACCCCTACGCCTGGTCTCCATGCATACCCCGGTTCTTATATAACCGTGAGGGTATTCGGACACACTCCGGACCGTCAGGTCCCGAGGTTGAAGCGAAAAGGTCGGCCATGACAAACAATCTACAATCCGGCTAGAAGGCATTACACATGTCAATTATAATTACATAGTCAATCTGACTGGTTGTATTCCTCTTCAATACCATCTAACATGCTGTCTAGTTTATAGTCCTGTTGGGAATACTTTGCGGCCAATTCTACTTGGCCATATACTAAGCTCACAGGGATCTCCTTCCCATCGGGCCCCATGGGTCCGACCTCGGCCATGTGGTTTGGGTCAGCCTTCGTGTACCGCGTCTTCACCATGGCCTAGGCCTCCCTGGCGCCTTGACGGCAGGCCAACATCTTCCACAATCGGAAGCGCCGCCGTGCTCCCTTCAGCTTCTCTACAAGCTCTCCAAGGCCTTCGGGCATGGAGACGGATGGACACAAGGCCTGGACGATGCTTTGCATCACCTGCCAAACTCGCTTGTGCAGTCATGAGAGCTCGGGAAGAAGGTCACCCGTAGAACCGGGCAGTTCCTCTGCAGGACGACCTGTTAGCATACCTACAGACATTACTCTGTTAGTCGACTTCCTCGCCGAACTCTTTTTTCAAAGTTCATTTAAGCACTTACTATATATGCCGCGTCGAAGCCGCTGATTCTCCTTCAGGGAGTCCAACAGCTGGGCACGAACATCCTTCAGTTCAACGCCCAGCTTGGTGTTGGCATCTTGGAGATCGTTCTTCTCCCGCCTCACCTTTGTCAGCACGCTCTCACCAACCTTCAGCTGGCGTCGGAGTTGTTGCTCTTCCGGATTTAATCCGGCGCCATCTGCAATTTCATTTGTCGGATTTGCACCCACGCCGCACTTCGCAAAATACTTATCTTTCGAAGCGTATATTACCAGAGGGGGTCTCCTTGGGCTCCCCTGCCATGGCTAGTGCGGCCTCAAGTTGGGCATTGCACTCTTCCAGCTCCTGGGACAGTAGGGTATTCTTTTCTGTAAGAACCTGCATAACAAATGATCCTTAAATCAGTTATTCTAACTATTTCAAGTCTCAGGGGCTACTGGTATATATATAATTACCAAAATTTTCTTACCCATATGTCTTTTACATACTGCTCCGTGGCTCTGGTTAGACCATTTTGAGCGGCACGGAGGTACGCATCTCCCGAATTGAAGGCATCCAATGCCTCTTGGGAGAAACAAGCGTCGCGAAGAACTTTCCGGCAACGCCTGTGGTTCATGGCACTCTCCACCTTGGAATTGGTGGCAGAAAGCCTGTCCGCATCCTCTGTCAGAGGGGCTTCCGGTGTGCACCTTGTGTTCGCCTCCGCTTTCGGACCAGGCTTTGGAGCCTGGCTGGTGGAGGCGCGATCGGCAGCCCCTCCGGATATAGTCCGGCGAGGTCTCTTCATCTTGGAGAGAGCACGAGCGTTAAAATGCCTTGAAGGAATAACACCTGGGAATAAGATGGCGCGCTATACCTTTGCGCCGGCGTCTCAGTTCGGACCGCACTTCTTTCCAGCCCGCGGGGCCTTGCCGCCCCTCGTTGGCTAGTCGCCGCAGGCTCGGCCTCCCGTCTCAAGGACCTCCCTTGCAAAACACGGTTGTCATACGGCAATCGAAAACACGCGAGGATAGATCCCTTTTCAAAGTGCTGGGACTTCGGTCTCAGTTACCTATGAGGCTGGGAGTAGCCCTGGGTAATTGGCCGTAATGGCCACCAAGGCGTTGTCCTTGCTCAATTGATGAAACACCCCATCAATCAGCTCCACAGATAAGTCCTGATCCTCTTGAGAGGCCAGGTCGAGGGACCGTCCCGGATCCTCGGGTTGTGGAGGAGGGCTGTTTATTTCTTTAACAGCCTGGCGCAGTTCCTGCGTTGAAGTTGTTAGACTGAATATTTAACGATGGGAATATAAAACAGATGGGCAAGTAAAAGTGTCCACTTACCCAACTTGGGGGATTGTACATAGAAAATCCACCCTATGGGTTGACGCGGAGAAATTCCTCCTCTTCTCCCTTGTACAAAGCGGACAAGGTCTTTATTAGAGCGGCAGCCGAATCCGGCCCCTTACGACCGTAGCGGGTGGCATCGTCCTCCCCATTGAAGTCCCACATGGGCGGCCTCTATACTGAAGCAACTGCACCCCTCGCATGATGCATGCGGCCATGACCCCGATCATGGTCAGTCCGGAATGAGCTAACAATCTTATCCGGCCCATCAGGTAAAGAACATCCCTATCACTTTCCCTCTGAGGGCTCCGTGGACGCCAGCTTAGGCGCTTCTTTAGGGGAGCACTATCGAACTCAGGGAGGCCGATCCGGACAGGATCCGTCAGCGGGACGTCCTCTATATAAAACCATTCCGAAGGCCAGTCCTCGGACGCCTTCTTTGGGGTTCCGGATAGATATCCGGTCCCGGTGATGCGCCATACTTCGGCTCCGCCCACTTGATATATTGACCCCTTCTCAGAACAGGGCACAAGGCAGAATAGCCTTTTCCATAGCGCGAAATGAGCTTCGCAGCCCAAAAACAGCTCGCAGAGGGCTACGAAGCCCGCGATATGCAATATGGAGGCAGGCGTGAGGTTGTGCAGCTGGAGGCCATAGAACTCCAGGAGCCCCCGGAGAAACGGATGAATTGGAAATCCGAGCCCTCTTATTAAGTAAGGGACAAGGCATACCCGCTCTCCTTTGGAGGGATTGGGGGCGCTCTCCACTTGCTCTCCACCATTATAGGTGGCAAGTCTGGCTCGAACCGGGACCATATAGGCCGGGGGGAGAAATCCCTTGGTCTGGAGCGTCACTAGCTCGCTGTGCAGGATGTAGCACCTCTTCCAATCTCCAGGCTGAGGGCTGGAAGGGCGAGATGAGGAGCTGCGGTGGCCGGCCATGATAGAATGGACCTCTATCGGATACGCTCTGATGAATACTCGCGGAAGGGAGAAGGTGTGGTTTCGATCTAAATCCTCGTCCCCTTAAATAGGCGGCTCATTCACGCGGCTAGGGGTGTAAATATAAAAACACCCTGACTTTTCGTATTCATTTGACACGTGGAAGACGGCCATTATTGGGCGTAGAAGCCAAGGAGCGCTACAAGAAACCGGACATTATTCAACAGGTACACGGAATTTGGAGAACCCGCCTTGCAATGCCGAAGACAATCTGCGCACCGGACTCGTCGTCATTGAAGCCTGGTTCGGGGGCTACTGAGGGAGTCCTGGATTAGGGGGTGTCCGGATAGCCGGACTATACCTTCGGCCGGACTCCTGGACTATGAAGATACAAGATTGAAGACTTCGTCCCGTGTCCGGAAGGGACTTTCCTTGGAGTGGAAGGCAAGCTTGGCGATACGGATATGTAGATCTCCTACCATTGTAACCGACTCTGTGTAACCCTATCCCTCTCCGGTGTCTATATAAACCGGAGGGTTTTAGTCCGTAGGATGAACAACAATCATACCATAGGCTAGCTTCTAGGGTTTAGCCTCTCTGATCTCGTGGTACATCTACTCTTGTACTAACCATATCATCAATATTAATCAAGCAGGACGTAGGGTTTTACCTCCATCAAGAGGGCCCAAACCTGGGTAAAACATTGTGTCCCCTGCCTCTTGTTACCATCCGCCTAGACGCACAGTTCGGGACCCCCTACCTGAGATCCGCCGGTTCCGATGGCGACAGTATTCTGGACCCCTGTGAGCCGCCGAATCTGGTTGCAATCTTCATGGCCGGTACATAGCCCGTGCAGCATTCATCTACGGCAGCGGAGTTGGTTTCCGGGTCAGCAGCGGTAGCGGCTGCTGGCGAAGGAGGCCCTGAACGCCCGCCGGCTCAAGCTTTGACTGACTTGCTAGATAAGCTGACAATGTTGTTAACAGCGGTGGTTAACCCGGCGGATCAAGATCAGCATAATGCGGCAATCACAAAGTTGCGCGATGAGATAGCGCAAGTCAAGGAGGAGCTGAATGCAGAAAATGCCAGGATGGCCGAGGAGCGGACCGCTTTGGATGCTCAGGCTCAATGGATTCAATCACAATCTTACCGGCTCATGCTAGATCAGAACGCTTCCAATGAGGTCATGAGGAGGAGCCATCAGACTCGTCTACCTTCAGTTTATGAGGCAAGGAATCTCTTTAACACTCCAGGAGTAGGAACCAGTAACCCGGCAGTAGAAAAACAGGTCGAAGCGCCAGGGACGGGAACGCCAGTTCAGCCGCGCACGATGGACCGCCTCGTCAGAACAATAACCCGCCACAGCACGTGCCGACGCCACCGGGTCATTTCTCTAACCCTTTGGATAACATGATTGCTGCGGCATCAGGATTGGCGGCTATCCCGGTTGAAGGAGAGTCACCAGCGGCGGTTGAAACACGGAGGGCTAGAGATCTCCTTCAGACAGCGCTGGT
The DNA here is from genome assembly GCF_003073215.2 of Triticum urartu. NCBI lineage: Eukaryota > Viridiplantae > Streptophyta > Magnoliopsida > Poales > Poaceae > Triticum > Triticum urartu. The sequence goes on along the minus strand of NC_053026.1, from coordinate 470,045,642 downwards.
TCAGCAATAGGCTTATTCTTACAGCCAGCATAGGGTTCATTCCACCCCTCGCCCAAGCCGGAGTTATAGAAGACATCTTGATGAGTCAGCGGTGTTAAGCAGTGGGCGTAACCATAACACGTCGCGTGGGCATAACCCGGCGTGTGGTGGTGCTGATGATGCTCAGAATGTGGTGGATCAAGGAAGAGCTCGTCAAGAGGCCGAGTTAGCGGCACAGTATGCGGCTCGTCAACCAACTCTGGTTCGTCCAACCACCTCTGTGGAGCCAGCTATGACCTTTAGAAACCTGGGCATACCATGCTTGGTGCCGGATCTGCGTAATGAGCGCCTGCCCAAGGATTCTAAAGGTCCTCGCAAGGTGCCTAACTATACAACCGATTTAAGTCCGAAGGCATGGATTGAGAGTTATGAGATGGCCATGGAGTTACTGGATGTCAGCGAGGCCGCATGTGCTAAATATTTCCCGCTAATGTTAGAAGGGACAGCCCGCACTTGGTTAAAGGGGCTCCCTGCCAACTCCATCGGGTCATGGGCCGAGTTAAAGGCCCGCTTTATCCAGAACTTCAAAGATACATGCAAACGGCCCATGTCAATTGTGGATCTGTCCTCTTGTGTTCAAGAAGAAGGTGAGTCAATGACCCATTGGGTGCGCCGGGTCTCAACCATCTTGCACTCGTCGGATCGTATCAATGCCGACTCAGTAGTGTTGATGTTGGAGAACAATTGTCGTTTCATGCCCTTAAAGCAGAAGCTAGGGCGGCTCAAACGTCATTGCAATGACATGGGGACGCTCATGGCGGCTCTTGTTAAGTATGCTGATTCTGATAGTACCAAGGACCCCGAGTCTGATGATGAAAAGTCGGGGAAGGGAAGAAAGAACAACAATGCTAAGGGGCAGCAGTATAACCAGGGAGGCAATGGTAAGCGCAAGGCTGATAATAGTTTTGACTTTGTGGCTAACACCAATGCATAGAATAATGGTCAACGTCGTAAGGGTAAACCGCCCCCACGGGCCGGAGGATCCGGTATCAATCTTGAGCATAGGTTAAATCAGCCCTGCCCAAAACATGGTACGGAAGAAAGACCATCCGGGCACCTCTGGAAAGATTGTCACATTATGAAAGAATACAAGAATTCCCATCTTTTCCAAGACAGTCATGGGCCAGGTGGTGGTTCTGGATCTGGCTTTCACGGTCCTGGGTACGGCGGTGGCGGCTCTAATTCTAGATTCCAAGGAAATCAAGGTAATCACAGAAACCAGGGTGGTCACAACCAACAGAGTAATCAGGGGGGTCAACAGCAGCAACAGTCTGGTTATCAGAGCAACCCGAAGCAGTTGAATAGTAGGCAATATCATGTGTTTACCACTAGCTTGTGTAAGCGTGACCAGAAGCTTCATAAGAGATAGTCAATGCTGTTGAACCGGCGATTCCTTGTTATCTGTGTTGGTCTGAGCAGCCCATCGTTTGGAGTCGGGAAGATCACCCGCCCCGGGTTGATAATTCGGGTCATTTGGCTTTGGTGTTTGCGCCTCAGGTTGGAGGGTATAAGTTTACCAAAGTACTCATGGACGGAGGGAGCAGCATCAATATCCTTTATTATGAAACTTTCCGTCGCATGGGGTTCACTGATAAAAATCTTAAGACGTCAAACACTGTTTTCCATGGTGTGGTGTTTGGTAAGTCGGCATATCCAGTTGGTAAGATAGCTCTGGAAGTTATTTTTGGAGATCATCATGACTCTAGGTCAGAGATGTTGACCTTTGAAGTGGTCAAGATCCACAGTCTGTATCACGCTCTGTTTGGGCGGCCGGCTTATGCCAAGTTCATGGCGCGACCGTGATACATGTATCTGCAACTCAAGATGCCGGGTCACAAAGGAACCATTACAATGCATGGGAGCCGTAAGATAGCTCTGGAATGTGAAGAAGGGGATGCGACTTATGCTGAGTCGGTTTGTGCAACGGAGGAGTTAAAGTTTTACAAGGACAATGTTGACCCGACAGATATGATGTCTCTGAAAAAGCCAACCACAGTGCATGATCCGGTTCTAAAGTTTAAATCAGCAGATGATACCAAGATGGTTGATTTTGTTCCTGGCAACTCATGCAAGAAGTTTTGCATCAGTGCTAATCTGGATCCGAAATAGGAAAGCGTGCTCATCGAGTTCATCCGTGAGAACCGGGACATTGTGGTAAAATCCAAAGAGGAAGAAACATTGATAGATGATTTGAAGGAAACCTTTGATAATCTCAGGGTTTATAAGATGATGCTTAACCCGGCCAAGTGTGTTTTTGGTGTGCCGGCAGGCAAGCTCTTGGGTTTTCTGGTGTCTAACAGGGGCATTGAAGCTAATCCGGAGAAAATCAAGGCCATTACTTCTCTGGTTAAGCCGGTGTGTGTTAAGGATGTGCAATGTCTGGTGGGCCGTATTGTAGCGTTAAGCCGATTAGGAGAGAAAGCTATCCCTCTATATCAGATGATGAAAAGGACAGATAACTTTGTCTGGAGTGATGCTGCTAATGAAGCGTTTGAGGATTTGAAGAAACAGCTGGCTGAGCCGCTCATGCTTGCTGCCCCTATTGATAAGGAGCCTTTGTTGTTATATGTGGCTGCTAATAGCCAGGCTGTCAGTGTTGCCATTGCGGTAGAAAGAAAGAAGGCAGGCAAGGAATATCCGGATCAATGGCCGGTTTACTATATCAGTGAGGTGCTTATTGAGTCCTAGCAGAGATATCCACACTGGCAGAAGCTTGTATATGGAGTGTTCTTGGCCAGCCGGAAGCTTAAGCATTATTTTCTGGGTCATCCCATCACTGTGGTCAGCTCTGCTCCTTTGGGAGATATCATCCAAAACAGGGAAGCGACTGGCAGGGTTCCTAAATGGGCTATTGAACTTGGGCATCACGGGTTAAAATATGTGCCTCGCATGGCTATTAAGTCTCATGCGCTGGTGGATTTCATCAATGATTGGACAGTGCTACAGATGCCTAAGGAAAAACCAGATAACACGTATTGGACTATTCACTTTGATGGGTCCAGGTAATTGGAGGGCTCGGGGGCTGGAGTCATTCTGGCTTCTCCTCGAGGTGATAAATTCGGTTATGTTCTCCGTTTGATGTTTCCTTGTACTAACAATGCAGCTGAGTATGAGGCCTTACTCCACGGTCCTCAGATGGCTAAGGAAATGAACTTAAGCCGGGTTAGGTGCTTCGGCGACTCAGATTTGGTGGCTCAGCAAGTCTCTGGTACTTGGGATTCTAATGATCCACTCATGGCGGCTTATCGGCTAGAGGTGGACGTTATTGCTGGTCACTTCAAAGGTTATCAAGTTGAGCACGTGGATCGGAGGAAAAATGAAGCGGCAGACGCTTTAATCCGGTTGGGTTCTCAACGTAAACCAATGCCGCCTAATGTTTTTCTTGACGTTTTGCATAACCCGTCTGTCAAGTTGCCTATAGAGGAGGATTTGGCTATTCCTGACCCGGAGTCTCAGTTGGTGGCGGCTCTTCATATAATCCCGGATTGGACAGTACCTTACTTGGCTTATATGACCCGGGGCGAGTTACCTGAGGATGAAACCTTAGCCAGGAAGATAACCTGGCGGTCTAAGTCAATGACAATTGTTAATGGAGAACTACATCATCGCAGTGTCACAGGGGCGTTTCAATGTTGTGTTTCTCCAGAAGAGGGCTATGAGATCTTACGAGAGATTCATGAAGGAGATTGTGGTCATCATGCTGGTTCAAAATCCCTCATGGCCAAAGCTTTCCGTCATGGGTTTTATTAGTTAACGACTCATGCTGATGCAGAGGACCTCGTCAGCAGATGTGATGGATGTCAGAAATTTGCACGACGAGCCCATGTGCCGTCTTAAGAATTGAGGATGATTCCAATTACTTGGCCGTTTGCAGTTTGGGGGCTTGATATGATTGGACCTTTCAAAAGATCAAAGGACAAGAAGACCCACCTTTTGGTGGCGGTTGATAAGTTCACTAAGTGGGTAGAGGCAGAGCCGGTCAGTAAGTGTGATGCAGCAACAACGGTTCAATTCATGAAAAAGGTGATCATCTGTTTTGGCTTTCCACACAGCATTATAACAGACAATGGCACTAATCTCTATAAGGGTTCTATGGAAGAATTTTGTCAACATGAGCATATCCGGCTTGATGTATCATCAGTGGCTCACCCTCAATCCAATGGTCAAGCTGAGAGAGCAAACCAAGAGATCTTGAAAGGCATCAAGCCTCGGCTTATGGTTCCCTTGCAGAGGACGCCGGGTTGCTGGGTGGAGGAGTTACCTTTCGTGTTGTGGAGCATCAATACCACCCCAAACAGATCTACGGGATATACACCTTTCTTCATGGTTTATGGAGCAGAGGCAGTTCTTCCTAGTGACATCCATCATGACTCGCCTCACGTGGCGGCTTATGTTGATCTATTGGATGATGAGCGTGACATAGCAGCAGCTCGTTCGGCGATTTACCAGCAAGATTTGCGCCATTATCACAGCCGCTGGGTTAAAACCAGAACTTTCCAAGAAGGCGATCTGGTGCTCCGGCTTATCCAAGATCAGACTGATATGCAAAAGTTATCTCCACCTTGGGAAGGACCTTTTGTTGCCAGCAAGAATCTAAATAATGGGTCATATTACCTTATCGATGTTCGAGACCACAAGGACTCACGCACATCGGAGGAGGAGACCCGCCGGCCCTGGAATATTGCTCAACTTAGGCCGTACTACACCTGAGCCACTGGGTCTTCCAATGTACATATTTTGACAATGTATATATTATGATCGCTATAATAAAGCCGGCATCCCTGCTAAAGCAGGGCCTCTGTCGTTTTCTCCTCTCCAAGTAATGAGTTTTTTTGTCACATGGGGGCTTCTCTTTATACATCAAAGTAATGATTACCCTTTATAAAAAAGCTTGGGGGCTTACTACCTAGATTAAAGGGACCAAAGAGAGTCTGTTGCACAGCACAACTCAAACATAGGTACCCAGTGAGCACAGCCCACAAATAAGTCACCTGGGGGCTTCCTGTTCAAACATAGGTGTATTCACCGAAGAAAACATAGCGTTACTACCCTCTTGATGGGGTTATTTTGTTCAAACATAGGTGTATTCACCAAAGAGGACATAACCTTTTCGGGTTATCCTGTCTGTATGCCACCTGCTTCTCCATCAGGTAATCCTGATTGACCCGCCGAACTCTTAACAATCAATCTTTTAAACAAGACCTTGAACTCGTTAATGTTAAAACTCCGGTTTGTCATGTGAGGGCACGATTTTATGGGAAGTAAGGAGAAGCTCGGGCTGATAAAGCTGCCTTCCTTTAAACTTGGATAAATCGGCCTGTGATGCACGATGCTACTCTGACCCCGCGTACTCCTGATAAGTCTATCTTTAAATAAGAACTGAACTTATCTGGGTTAAAATGTCGATTGGGTAATGTGAGTGCCGGCTCACGGAAAGCGCGTACCTTCCAGTGGCCAATGCTAGTTTCATTGAAGAAGATATTTTTGCTTGGCGGCCTATGAAAGCCTTGGATTTTCTGTTGTTTGTTGCTTTGAACGACCTTTTGAGATTTTTTTCCTTTTTAGTAATATATGGTGGAAAACCAGTAAGGCTTATAATGCCTTCTGAGTCGTATATGACATTAAACCGGTGTTTATTGACCCGGCCTGGTTTTGACTATAAGTCGCCAATATGAAATAAAAATCATATCCGGTGTTTATTGACCCGGTCCGACTTTGTTCATAAGCTGACAATCTCTCAATTACCAGTGCTTGGATCTTTGGGCTATCGCCCTTACCGCACTGGCTTGATAAACCAACAAGCGTGATCAAACATCACATGTATGATATGTTTTTAATCATATATGATTATTATTTCGACCGACTTTGGTGATAAATCATGATAAATTCATGTTGGGGCAGTATAACCCATCCAGTGGTAAACCGCCAGGACACTTTTTATCTGTTGTATGAAGGAACAGATTCAAGATTGATAGTATCATCAGGCATATATAGCATATCTTCGCATGACGGATAAAGAAGTGTCATAAACAGCGCAATATGCACGATGGCATAGCAGAACAAGAAGTTTGAAGCTAGCCTATTACAAGGCGTTTGGAGCCCAAAAGGATAACTATTTTTCAGTCTCACAGACAGCAGATGATAAACTGGCCCCGGTTCATGAATCTTGACCCGGCTGACCTGAAGAGTGGAGCTCATCCCTTGCCGGTTCGTCCTCCTCCTCCACCGTCTGGAAGTTGGGTTTGGACCAGTCAAAGCCACGAAGGGCGACAAATTCAGCCTCGTTATCAATCAGACCAGACGGATTGATATCAGGGGCGAAAGTGTGCTTACGGATCGGCGGGATTAAATCCATCACTTTATATGGAGTTGCCATCTTCTGGTTGTCTGCATCGTAACCCAGCTGATACTTGGTGAGGTTGGTCTCTTTGGCAATTATTGTTTCATGAGGACGAATCTCCTTGACACAAGTAGCAAAGTCCCGTTGATCAAAAAGTGTTACATCTTCCTTGAGGCTAGGATACCCACTAGCTACATCCGCCGGGTCTAACTCCGGTACTGTAACGCCCCGAGACCGATGTGCCAGGTGTCTTCCAGTTATTCGCTGTTGTTGCCTTGTCATTTGTTTGCGTGTCATGCATTTCATATCATGTCATCATGTGCATCGCATTTGCATACTTATTCGTCTCATGCATCCGAGCATTTTCCCCGTTGTCCGTTTTGCATTCCGGCACTCCTATGTCATCCGGCGTCCCCTTTTGCCTCTTTTCGTGTGCGAGTGTTAAACATTCTTGGATTGGACCGAGACTTGCCAACCGGCCTTTGTTCACTACCGGTAGACCGCCTGCCAAGTTTCGTGCCATTTGGACTTCGTTTGATACTCCAACGGTTAACCGAGGAACCGTAAAGGCCTGATGTGTGTTGCAGCCCAACACCTCTCCAAAGTGGCCCAAAACCCAGCTAAACGCCCTCCATCTTCTCGGTCGTTCGATCACGATCGCGTGGCCGAAAACCTCACTCCATTTGGAGCCTCCTAGCTCATTCTATGTATAAATAGGTGCCTCTCCCCAAAAATTCCAGATCAAACCCTAGTCTCCCCTTCCTCCGTGCGCCGGACACGTCCGCCCGGCGTCGGACGTGTCCGCACAGCCGCCCGGACCAACCAGGAACCGCCACGTCGACCCCGCCGCCCGGCTCGCCTCGCGCCGCCCGGAAGCTCGCCGGCGACCGCCGCCTCCTCGTCCGGCCGCCGCCTCCTCGCCACGCCCAACACCGGCCTCCTTCTCCGACCAGGGCGCCGCCCTCGCCGCCATCTCCTCCATCGTCGCCCGGCTCCGCCCGACGCCGGCGACCCCAGATCCGGCAAGTTTCCCCTTCTCCGGCGAGGCCCACCACAACTCCGGCGAGAGGATCCATTCATCCTTGGTTCGCGTGCCCCGATCCAGATCCAGTGCTACAGTAAACCCTAGAGGTTGCCCCCGTTTTCTGCCTAAGTCCCCAACATTTTTAGCATTGTTCATAGCATCATAACTTTGCATCCGAAGCTCCATTTTGCGCGTATGATATATCAAATTGTTCGTCTAGATGTGCACTTCATTTCATTCCACTGCAGCATGTTCATTTCAGTTCATCTTGATGCCCTAAATGCTGTTGCAAGAGTGCTATGTAATGTTAGTTTCTGTTTCTTATCAGATATTGGACATTTGTCATTTTTGCCATGTTTAATGTGTGCCTCCTATCAAATTGAGTCCTACATGTGTTTTGTTATATGCCATGCCATCTTTACAGGGGTGTATGCCATGTATTTTTGTGATCAATGTGGTGAGTAGCACAAGCATGCAAAGTAGCTCTCGTGATGTTGCTGATTTCAGGGACTTAGAATTCTTCTAAGTCATTTCCCTGATGCTATTTTTATGCCATGTATTCTTGTTGCTATAGAGTGATTCATGCCTCTTTTGAGCATGTTCAATAAGGATTATTTTGAGATATTGTTATGCTCTATCCATCCATGTCTTTGTTTGCAATTATGGAGTACCCTAGCATGACTCAATCTTTTTCTACTTTTTCTATAAAATGTTCCTGGTAGATTGTTTACGTGTTAATCAATTTTGCCGAGGTTGTTGTAGTTGTTCCATGCATGCTATGAGATTGTTCTTGCCATGGTTAGTTACTTGATCATGTCTTCTTTCTGGGTGTATTCTTAGTTTGTCATGCAATGCCTTGTGGTGAGTGCATGGAGCTCGTAAATATGCCTACGTAACTCTGTTTTTGCCATGTCCAGTTTTCTGCTAAGTTTGAATCTGTTAACGAAACTTGCTATGTTTACATGGTTGCGATTGTATTTTCTGATCCTTTTTGGCTTATGGTCAGTAAGGGACTTTTGTTATATGCTTTGAGTAGTTTCATGCCATGCCTTGCTTTGCCATGATATGTTCCTGTAGCATGCTGTTATCTTGCTCTAAACATTGCTTCCTGATATTAATTCCTGATATGTTGTTATTTTCACTAAGTCTGTGAACCTGATATCTTTTGCACTTTTGCAATGCTTGTTTGAACCTGCTATTGTGTGATTTAGCCGTAGCCCAGTGTTCATCTTTTATCAAGAATCTTGAGTGGATCACTGCCATGTGCTTTGTTGCTATGTTAGAGTGCAGTAGCTTATTTTTCTTGATGCTTTTAGATGGCATCGTGCTGTTGATCGAAGATTAGTGCCATTATTGTTTTGCTTGCCATTTGCAAACCATGCATCCGATTCCGGTGATCTTTATATTGATTTTGACCGAAATCAACTCATCTTCCCAGCGGCAATCTTGGGTTTCCAAGTTGAGGCCTGGTTCAATCTTTCCCTTCCGGAGCATGCATATGCATTGCATATCACATTCCGCATATCATGTCATGCTTTGCATCATGTTGTTTGCGCATTACACCGTGGTTGATTGTGGTTCCCTTTGCTTGTGTTCTTGCTTGGGTAGAGCCGGGAGACGAGTACGTGATCGAGGAACCTGTTGAGTACGCTTATGAGGATCAAGTTTACGTCAACCCGGAGAACTTTGCAGGCAAGATGACCATACCCTCGAAATCACTTCTATCTTTGCTTGCTAGATGCTCGCTCTATTGCTATGCCTATGCCGTGATACCTACCACATGATTTATCACGCCTCTCATATTAGCATATCAAACCTTTAACCCACCTTGTTCTAGCGAACCGTTGTTTGGCTATGTTACCGATTTGCTCAGCCCCTCTTATGGCGTTGCTAGTTGCAGGTGAATATTGGAGTTTGTTCCTTGTTGGAACATGATTATTGTTGGGATATCACTATTATAACTTGTTTACTTTAATGCATCTATATACTTGCTAAAGGGTGGAAGGCTCGGCCTTATGCCTGGTGTTTTGTTCCACTCTTGCCGCCCTAGTTTCCGTCATACCGGTGTTATGTTCCTTGATTTTGCGTTCCTTACATGGTTGGGTTATAATGGGAACCCCTTGACAGTTCGCCTTGAATAAAACTCCTCCAACAAGGCCCAACCTTCGTTTTACCATTTGCCACCTACCCTTTTTCCCTTGGGTTCAACGGACTCAAGGGTCATCTTTATTTTAAACCCCCAGGCCAGTGCTCCTATGAGTGTTGGTCCAACCTGTCAGCTGCCGGTGGCCACCAGGGGCAACTCTGGGCTGGCCTACTGAAATCAACTCATCTTCCCAGTGAAACTCTTGGTTTTCCAAGTTGAGGCCTGGTTCAATCTTGCCCTTCCAGAGCATGCATATGCATTGCATATCACATCTCGCATATCATGTCATGCTTTGCATCATGTTGTTTGCGCATTGCACCGTGGTTGATCATGGTTCCCTTTGCTTGTGTTCTTGCTTGGGTAGAGCTGGGAGACGAGTACGTGATCGAGGAACCCGTTGAGTACGCTTACGAGGATCAAGTTTACGTCAACCCGGAGAACTTTGCAGGAAAGATGACCATACCCTCGAAATCACTTCTATCTTTGCTTGCTAGATGCTTGCTCTATTGCTATGCCTATGCCGCGATACCTACCACATGCTTTATCATGCCTCCCATATTGCCATATTAAACCTCTAACCCACCTTGTCCTAGCAAACTGTTGTTTGGCTATGTTACGGCTTTGCTCAGCCCCTCTTATAGCGTTGCTAGTTGCAGGTGAAGATTGGAGTTTGTTCCTTGTTGGAACATGATTATTATTGGGATATCACTATTATAACTTGTTTACTTTAATGCATCTATATACTTGCTAAAGGGTGGAAGGCTCGACCTTATGCCTGGTGTTTTGTTCCACTCTTGCCGCCCTAGTTTCTGCCATACCGGTGTTATCTTCCTTGATTTTGCGTTCCTTACACGGTTGGGTTATAATGGGAACCCCTTGATAGTTTGCCTTGAATAAAACTCCTCCAGCAAGGCCCAACCTCGGTTTTACCATTTGCAACCTAGCCTTCTTCCCTTGGGTTCTGTAGACTCAACGGTCATCTTTGTTTTAAACCCCCGGGCTAGTGCTCCTCTGAGTGTTGGTCCAACCTGTCAGCTGCAGGTGGCCACCAAGGGCAACTCTGGGCTGGCCTACCGGAACCTTGGACAATCTGGTGTGCCCTGAGAACGAGATATGTGCAGCTCCTATCAGGATTTGTCGGCACGTTCGGGTGGCTTTGCTGGACTTGTTTTACCATTGTCGAGATGTCTTGTAACCGGGATTCCGAGTCTGATCGGGTCGTCCTAGGAGAAGGAATATCCTTCGTTGACCGTGAGAGCTTGTGATGGGCTAAGTTGGGACACCCCTTCAGGGTTTTGAAATTTCGAAAGCCGTGCCCACGGTTATGGGCAGATGGGAATTTGTTAATGTCCGGTTGTAGAAAACTTGAAACTTAACTTAATTAAAATGGATCAACAGCGTGTGTAGCCGTGATGGTCTCTTTTCGGTGGAGTCCGGGAAGAGAACACGGTCTCAGGTTATGCTTGAGCGTAAGTATTTCTAGGATCACTTCTTGATCATAGATTCTCGAACGTGCTTTGCCTTCTATTCTGGCTCTCATTTGCATATATTAGCCACCATATATGTTAGTGCTTGCTGCAGCTCCACCTCATACCTTTTACCTACCCATAAGCTTAAATAGTCTTGATCGCGAGGGTGTGAGATTGCTGAGTCCCCGTGACTCACAGATTACTTCCAAAACTAGATGCAGGTGTCCATGATACCGTTCCAGGAGATGCGACTGAACTCAAGTGGGAGTTCGATGAGGACTCAGGACGATACTACGTTTCCTTTCCAGATGATCAGTAGTGGAGCCCAGTTGGGGCGATCGGGGATCTTATGCATTTGGGGTTGTCTTCATTTTGGTTCCGTAGTCGGACCTTGATTGTATCTGGATGATTGTAATGCTATATTTATGTATTGTTTGAAGTGGCAATTGTAAGCCAACTATGTACCTCTTTCTTATTCAGTACATGGGATGTGTAAAGATTACCCCTCTTGCGACATTGCCTACAATGCGGTTATGCCTCTAAGTCATGCTCCGACATGTGGGAGATATAGCCGCATCGTGGGTGTAACAAGTTGGTAATCAGAGCCTTCCCCGACTTAGGAGCCACCTGCTTGATCGAATCACTGGCGTTGTTGAGTCTAGAAAAATGTTTTGAGTCTTTTAGGATTATATATATCGGGGTGTAGGATTCTTTTTACTCCTTAGTCCCTTCGTCGCTCTGGTGAGGCATCCTGACGTAGAGTTTTGACTCTTCTCTTCTCAAATTTCACTAATTTTTTTTAGGATCACGCGGGTATCTTGGAATCGTTTCGATGGTTTTGTGACGAGAAGATGTTTCTTGGTGCCTCCTGACATTTAGGGGTTGTGGCAGTGTCCCGAGGAGTTGAGCTCCGAGGTATTGTCGTCACAATTTTATCGTTGCAGTTCTGGAATACCTGAGTTTCGCCGACATCGAAAATCTCTTTTATGCAGTTGTTGGTGAGATAACCTCGATGCTACCCAGTACTGGGGTGGGAGTTCGGGAGTATTGCCATAACTCGTATAATGGATGCTTTTTCGAAGGTTGAGGTAAATGATTTCCGAAGGTTTCTTGGTTATGTGTTGAAGGATGGATACAGCTGGATGTAGGATTTGCTAGTTTTGGGTGAGATATTATGCTTCACCTGTATCCCCAACACCTGATTGCATAACCAGAAAGTTTCGGGAGTTTATAAGTGGGAATTCAAGTAGCTCCTAGGATATCTTTCTGACATATGCATGATATGAGACTGGGGTTCGACGTCTAGTGGTCCGCCCATCCACGGTTGGTTTTACAGTGGTCTCGTTGTGTCTTAAAGAGTCCTTGGCTATGCTGACTCGGGGACGCTTCATATGTCATGTGCACTGCCTTGTACATGATGGTGCTGTACGATCGAGCCCGTGTGGGCCCCACCACGAAAACTTCGGACGACATCTCTATCATATGTTTGTTCCGGCTTATTCTGCAAGCCAATCCTTGTTTTTGTTTTGAGTTGTGGTATTCGAGTTGCTTCAATGTCAAGTGTTGATTCCATACCTTTCCTAAGCGGTATTCTCATGTTTCTATGTGAATACTAATCCTTTTTGATCATCAAGGTTATCATGTCAATCCTTTTCAACCGGCGTTTTTCTCTTCAAGTGGATCCGATCATTTTCAACATCCGCAAGATCAACTCAAGCCTTCTCAACGGTGTTCGTTTCATCTGTTCCAAATTGCTTTTGTTTTCCGCCCTCCCACCCTTTTTATTCAAGGACTCAAATTTCTTAATCAACTATCATGTTATTGATGAGAAGTCTCTCCATTCTTTTCTGTCTATGTTCTTATCCGGTGATTCTCATGAAGATGCTAAGGAAGCTACAAGTTCATCATTCTTCGTTCTCTATCTTCTCTGATGGATCCAATTCAAGCTTTGTAGAGCATATCCTCTCCTCGATTAAAATGCTTTCTCATGCCAGTACACCTCTTAATCATCCACTTCTCGCTATTCAATTGTTCTGGAGTGTTCTAGATATCTCGAAGACTCATGGTTCCACTCTGCTTTCATTCAAGCTCTTTCGAGATTGATATCTCATTCAAGCCATTTAATTCAACCGGTGCAATCTTTATTTTAAATCATTTCAATGGTGTATCTTTCAGGGGGCCCTAACCCACAGGTCTTTTCCCAGGATCTTACCTAACTCTTCTATTTTCTCGGAGCTATTCTCAAATCTTCTAAAGTTTGACGTAAGAATGAATTTTCATCAGTCAATTGCCTTCTCCAATATCGTTTTCAAATTCTTTTCATCATCGGTTCAACCTTTCTAATATTCATTCTCCCAGAATATCTCAATAATTCATGGTGGTGTTTCTCGTCGTTATTCTCGGATTTGAAGACCGAAGAAGAGTTTCTCTTCAATCTTGTCCATTCTCTCGAAGATTCATGATGCTAGATTACCGCCATCCTCTCATAATTGTCTTGATTGTGAGAATTCTTTTCACCCACCCGGAGCATTTCATGAGTTGTTTCCATTTCTTTACTCCAAAGGCCACCTTTTCAAATATTATTCATTCCAGCTTTCAGCTCTCGTTCTTCATTCATACCGGTGCTTAAATCAAGTATTCTCTAATCAGCTCGTGATCTCTTCGTTCTCATGGATCTAAATTCTCTCAAGAATCTTTGTTCATTTGCTAATTCTTCCCAGTGTTTCTTTATCTTTTCTTCATTCTTTTTTCAATTCTTACGGTGGTTCTTCCAAGACTCTTCTTCCTTCGTTATCATATCAATTTATTCATTCATGCTTTCCAAATCCTACCGGTGGTTCATTGAAGACCTTCCCAAGTTGGCGCTATATCTATCTTCATCCTTGCTATGAGAATAAGTAGTGTGCCAAATCTGTTTGCTCATCATCAATTAAATTGGTGAAGGATACGCATAACGTAATTCTTATTATTATTTCATCCAAGTGATTAATTCCATATTCTGGAGGTTCATCAAATTCTCGGTGTCAATTGTTTCATCTTTTCTTTTCCGGAGTTCCATGTTTTTCCGCATTATATCATCACGAAGATCCATCTAAATCATTGCAAGACTTCAACCTTATTCTTTTCATCCTTCATTTCATTTGTTCATTCTTTTGATTACCGGAGTTCCTCATGGAGGCTCTACATGATGTTCCATAAAGGATTTAATTCCTTCTTGAAGTTTTCATCGAGATTCCTTTCTAAGGAGCTCAAGTATTCTCCATCTTGAAATCCGGAGTGCAATCCTTTTACCTTATCTTTTGAGGTGGTGTTATGTCATTGTTGACAATTTCCCTTCATGTTTCATGATTCCAAAGTTGTTAGGAATGAGACATTTAAACCCATCAATCTCTTCTTTGGAGTTATCTTGGGTTATATTTCACCTAAAGCTTGCCCTAAGGATTGTTGCTATTTCTGGTGCTCATAAATGACCCAAGTTCTTCATTTATCCTCCCGGTGAAATAAGTTTCTCATCTCCTTGTTGTTATCAATCCAATCTATTGGTTCCGATAGTGGCAGAATTTCACCTCATAGTTTTGAGATGTTTTCCATAAGCCCACTACAAACTTATTCGTTTCGCTGTTGGTTTTCCCAACAACTCCGTTTTAACCTTCTTGGAAGGGTGCTTTCCAAGCTCACTTGTGACAGAAGTTTGTTTTTTCTTCTCCACTTTGTTATTGTTACGATCTAGCTGCTATTCGTTCATTCCGGAGGCATTGTGATGCTGCTCTTTTCAACCAATCATCTTATTTTTTTCCCAAGATCATGTCCTTTCCTTTGTTTATCCATTTAACCGGAGTGTTGTGCCCTCTCCTATAGTTCTTTCCATCTTATCAAGTTTCATATCACTTTTCAACCGGAGTGCTGCCCAAATTTGTTCTTCCTTGTTCCTCTTTCCTAACGGAGTGCTTTCAACTTTGTTCATCTCCGTTGTATTCTTTTCTCGAACATGGTTTAACCTTTCAAGGTTCTTTGGTTTCACTCATTGGTCAAAGAAGCAACTTAGTTTTACCTCTTCTCTTTCTCTTCCGTTTTCCCTCCGGTGCCATCCTAGATCTCGGAACGAGATCCTCTCGTAGTGGTGGAGTGTTGTAACGCCCCGAGACCGATGTGCTAGGTGTCTTCCAGTTATTCGCTATTGTTGCCTTGTCATTTGTTTACATGTCATGCATTTCATATCATGTCATCATGTGCATCACATTTGCATACTTGTTCGTCTCATGCATCCGAGCATTTTCCCCGCTGTCCGTTTTGCATTCCGGCACTCCTATGTCATCCGGCGTCCCCTTTTGCCTCTTTTTGTGTGCGAGTGTTAAACGTTCTCGGATTGGACCGAGACTTGCAAAGCGGCCTTGGTTCACTACCGGTAGACTGCCTGTCAAGTTTCGTGCCATTTGGACTTCGTTTGATACTCCAACGGTTAACCGAGGAACCGTAAAGGCCTCGTGTGTGTTGCAGCCCAACACCTCTCCAAAGTGGCCCAAAACGCAGCTAAACCCCCTCCATCTTCTCCGTCGTTCAATCACGATCGCGTGGCCGAAAACCTCACTCCATTTGGAGCCTCCTAGCTCCTTCTATGTATAAATAGGTGCCTCCCCCCAAAAATTCCGGATCAAACCCTAGTCTCCCCTTCCTCCGCGTCCCGGACACGTCCGCCCGGCGCCGGATGCGTCGGCACCGCCGCCCGGACCAACCAGGAACCGCCACATGGGCAGCCCGAGCCCCACTTCGCCGCCTCCGCCGCGCCGGCCCGCGGGGCCCAACGACGGCCCTCCCCGGCCCGCGCGCTCCCTAGTCGGCCGCCGCCTGCGCCCGTTCGACCCCGCCGCCCGGCTCGCTTGGCGCCGCCCCGAAGCTCGCCTACGACCTCCGTCTTCTCGCCTGGTCGCCGCCTCCTCGCCACGCCCAACGCTGGTCTCCTTCTCTGACCAGCGCACCGCCCTCGCCGCCATCTCCACCATCGCCGCCCGGCTCCGCCCGACACTAGCGACCCTAGATCCGATAAGTTTCCCCTTCTCCGGCGAGGCCCAGCGCAACTCCGGTGAGAGGATCCGTTCATCCTTGGTTCGCATGCCCCGATCCAGATCCAGTGCTACAGTAAACCCTAGAGGTTGCCCCCGTTTTCTGCCCAAGTCCCCAACATTTTAGCATTGTTCATCGCATCATAACTTTGCATCTGTAGCTCCGTTTTGCGTGTATGATATATCAAATTGTTTGTCTGGATGTGCACTTCATTTCATTCCATTGCAGTATGTTCATTTGAGTTCATCTTGATGCCCTAAATGCTGTTGCAAGAGTGCTATGTAATGTTAGTTTCTGTTTCTTATCAGATATTGGACATTTGTCATTTTTGCCATGTTTAATGTGTGCCTCCTATGAACTTGAGTCCTACATGTGTTTTGTTATATGATGCCATCTTTACAGGGGTGTATGCCATGTATTTTTGTGATCAATGTGGTGACTAGCACAAGCATGCAAAGTAGCTCTCGTGATGTTGCTGATTTCAGGGACTTAGAATTCTTCTAAGTCATTTCCCTGATGTTATTTTTATGCCATGTATTCTTGTTGCTACAGAGTGATCCATGCCTCTTTTCAGCATGTTCAGTGAGGACGATTTTGAGATATTGTTATGCTCTATCCATCCATGTATTTGTTTGCAATTATGGAGTACCCTAGCATGACTCAATCTTGCTCTACTTTTGCTATAAAATGTTCCTGGCAGATTGTTTACGTGTTAATCAATTTTACCGAGGTTGTTGTAGTTGTTCCATGCATGCTATGAGATTATTCTTGTCATGGTTAGTTACTTGATCATGTATTCTTACTGGGTGTATGCTTAGTTTGTCATGCAATGCCTTGTGGTGAGTGCATCGAGCTCGTAAATATGCCTACATAACTCTGTTTTTGCCATGTCCAGTTTTCTGCTAATTCTGAATCTGTTAACGAAACATGCTATGTTTACATGGTTGCCATTGTATTTTCTGATCCTTTTTGGCTTATGGTCAGTAAGGGACTTTTGTTATATGCTTTGAGTAGTTTCATGCCATGCCTTGCTTTGCCATGATATGTTCCTGTAGCATGCTGTTATCTTGCTCTAAACATTGCTTCTTGATGTTAATTCCTGATATGTTATTTTCACTAAGTCTGTGAACCTAATATCTTTTGCACTTTTGCCATGCTTGTTTGAACTTGCTATTGTGTGATTTAGCTGTAGCTCAGTGTTCATCTTTTGTCAAGCATCTTGAGTGGATCACTGCCATGTGCTTCATTGCTATGTTAGAGTGCAGTAGCATATTTTTCTTTATTCTTTTAGATGGCATCATGCTGTTGATCGCAGATTAGTGCCATTATTGTTTTGCTTGTCATTTGCAAACCGTGCATCCGATTCCGGTGATCTTTATATCGATTTCGACCGAAATCAACTCATCTTCCCAGCGGAACTCTTGGTTTTCCAAGTTGAGGCCTGGTTCAATCTTGCCCTTCCAGAGCATGCATATGCATTGCATATCACATCCCGCATATCATGTCATGCTTTGCATCATGTTGTTTGCGCATTGCACCGTGGTTGATCGTGGTTCCCTTTGCTTGTTTTCTTGCTTGGGTAGAGCTGGGAGACGAGTACGTGATCGAGGAACCCGTTGAGTACGCTTACGAGGATCAAGTTTACGTCAACCCGGAGAACTTTGTAGGCAAGATGACCATACCCTCGAAATCACTTCTATCTTTGCTTCCTAGATGCTCGCTCTATTGCTATTCCTATGCCGCGATACCTACCACATGCTTTATCATGCCTCCCATATTGCCATATTAAACCTCTAACCCACCTTGTCCTAGCAAACTGTTGTTTGGCTATGTTACGGCTTTGCTCAACCCCTCTTATAGCATTGCTAGTTGCAGGTGAAGATTGGAGTATGTTCCTTGTTGGAACATGATTATTGTTGGGATATCACTATTATAACTTGTTTACTTTAATGCATCTATATACTTGCTAAAGGGTGGAAGGCTCGACCTTATGCCTGGTGTTTTGTTCCACTCTTGCCGCCCTAGTTTCCGTCATATCGGTGTTATCTTCCTTGATTTTGTGTTCCTTACACGGTTGGGTTATAATGGGAACCCCTTGACAGTTTGCCTTGAATAAAACTCCTCCAGCAAGGCCCAACCTTGGTTTTACCATTTGCCACCTAGCCTTCTTCCCTTGGGTTCTGTGGACTCAACGGTCATCTTTATTTTAAACCCCCGGGCCAGTGCTCCTCTGAGTGTTGGTCCAACCTGTCAGCTGCAGGTGGCCACCAGGGGCAACTCTGGGCTGGCCTAACGAAACCTTGGACAATCCGGTGTGCCCTGAGAACGAGATATGTGCAGCTCCTATTGGGATTTGTCGGCACATTCAGGTGGCTTTGCTAGACTTGTTTGACCATTGTCGAGATGTCTTGTAACCGGGATTCCGAGTCTGATCGGGTCGTCCTAGGAGAAGGAATATCCTTCGTTGACCGTGAGAGCTTGTGATGGGCTAAGTTGGGACACCCCTTCAGGGTTTTGAACTTTCAAAAGCCGTGGCCGTGGTTATGGGCAGATGGGAATTTTTTAATATCCGGTTGTAGATAAATTGAAACTTAACTTAATTAAAATGGATCAACATCGTGTGTAGCCGTGACGGTCTCTTTTCGGCGGAGTCCGGGAAGAGAACACGGTCTCGGGTTATGCTTGAACGTAAGTATTTCTAGGATCACTTCTTGATCATAGATTCTCGAACGTGCTTTGCCTTCTCTTCTCGCTCTCATTTGCGTATATTAGCCACCATATATGTTAGTGCTTGTTGCAGCTCCACCTCATACCTTTTACCTACCCATAAGCTTAAATAGTCTTAATCGCGAGGGTGTGAGATTGCTGAGTCCCCGTGACTCACAGATTACTTCCAAAACTAGATGCAGGTGTCGATGATACCGTTCCAGGAGATGCGACTGAACTCAAGTGGGAGTTCGATGAGGACTCAAGACGATACTACGTTTCCTTTCCAGACGATCAGTAGTGGAGCCCAGTTGGGGCGATCGGGGATCTTATGCATTTGGGGTTGTCTTTATTTTGGTTCCGTAGTCGGACCTTGATTGTATCTGGATGATTGTAATGCTATATTCATGTATTGTTTGAAGTGGCGATTGTAAGCCAACTATGTACCTCTTTCTTATTTAGTACATGGGATGTGTAAAGATTACCCATCTTGCAACATTGCCTACAATGCGGTTATGCCTCTAAGTCATGCTCCGACACGTGGGAGATATAGCCGGATCGTGGGTGTAACAGGTACCCAGGCTTTGGCATGGCTCAAAGCTGTCACAGCTCCGGCTCTAGCACATGATCGCTTGATTTCATGGAATCTAGCGGGCAAGATGGATAGCTTCTTCAAGACATCACTTAATAAGTTTGGTTCTTGATTTGCGGGAGAGATAGTGGCAAGAGTCCGCTGGGCCCCAGTGTATAGTTGCTCAACAAGCGTGTAAACCGCCTTGATCTTGACCAACGTGCCTCGGCTTAGATTGCTACTCCTGGGACCTGCAATGTTTACACAATTGGTTAAGTGGTGGCTCATATTATGATTACAAATATTTACTTTGAGTAAACAACAAGGCGACTTACTGAAGATTGCAGAAACCATCTGAGACACACGGTTCTTTAAACCGGTGAGTTCAGTGGTAACCTCTTCCAGAGATGCCTCAGCCTTCTCAGCATGCTGCGTCAAGGCTGTCTTCTCATTGGCCCAAGCCTCTTTGTCTGTAGTGAAGCTATTCTTCAGTTTTTCTGCTTCAGACACACTCAACTGGATTTTGGATTCAGCTTTCTTTGTCTCGGTCTCTGGAGCCGCCAGCTAGGTCTTGGCCTCAGACAATTGAGTTTCTAGTTCTGTGGTCGCAGCCTGCATATAGTATAAGTTCGTTCAGTTTCATGGTGGATTACAAAATACAAAGTCCCAAATGCTTTGCAAGCAAACAACACTTGGCATTTGGGGGCTAATGTCTATCAAACGAAATTTTTCAAAGGAATTGGCTCTTTCTAACAAGTCCCAAGTAATTTGCAAGCAATAACACTTGGCACTTGGGGGCTAATGCATATTGCTTGTTTTCTTATTAAAGATGAGCCGGGTGTGACAGTTATAGCCGACTCATGAGAGATATGCAGTTAAATTTTGGTCTTCTACATAAGGACTAGTAGGAACGGCTCATTCATACTGATTAAACCGACCCTTGGGGACTACACATGAAAATTGAAATACTATCAGCATCCGACTTAGTTGCAAACCGGACTTGGAGGGAGTCTAATACAGAGGCTTATAAGTCTTTTAATTCTACAGATCATTCAATCTTATCATAATCAGAAGACTTGGAGGCTGGCAGAGTATATAACTTATATAAGCCAGAGAACGTACCTCATATTTTTGGTGCATCTGTTTGACCATCTCAATTTCTGAATCACGGCTGGAGTGCACTTGACTGAGATAACCAGATAGCACTTCACTAATACTCAGATGAGCATAGTGGGAGACGTCAAATCTCACTTTCTGCCTTTCCATAACTTCCTGTTTGGCAGAGTGTCTCGCCAATATAGTTGGATTCCCTAGTTCAATGAATCTGGTGCCAGTGATGAAAACATCATCGCCGTGAGTCTCTGGTAGGTTAGCTGAGCTTGACGGTTCAACAGTTGATGAATCAAGAATGGTTTCGTAAACAGATGGCTCAGGCAAATCCGGTCGAGCGTTGACAGCAGGATCTTTCGGTGCTTCAGAGTGTTCCGGTACAAGGGTTGGCTGCTCCGGTTCAGCAGTTTTCGGATCCTCGGCCGGCTTTGTCACCTTTGCCTTTTTGGTCTTTGCTTGACCGCTAAAAATAATTTGGACAAGTCAGTATAAGGATGCGTATATAAAGGTACAAAAGAAGGATAATTATCTTTACCCGAGGGCGGTCTTGAAAGCCGGCAATTGAGTTTGTGATGAATCACCAGAGAGGAATGAGAAATCTCCTGCAAGGATGGAATCAAAATTGAGTGATTAATAAAGGTAACTCGCTGGTAAATACAAGGGTTCAAGTTAAAAAAAGAACCTCATTTTGGCGTTTTCGAGGGGTATTCGGTAAGATGGAGGCTAAATCGTCATCTCCACCGGTCCGAGTCTGGCGGCGGCTCTCATGTTGTTGTCATTTCAAAAGAAAATGAGGATCTAAATAAGCCAAGGGGTGTGAAAACCTTACTTTCTGGGTTACCCACCGAAGTTTCTGCCTTGGTAAATGTTCTAAGTCGGAGGAAATAATAGTTACCTCTTCTTCGACTGCCTGGCTGGTCCCCGTGTCATCCTGGCAATAGTCAGTGTCAATAAGGTTGTTAAAAAACAGGCCAAGAGAGTCAAGGGCTACCTCCGACTCAGAGGTGTCATCCAGCTTGAGTAAATCAAAGGCAATTGGTTTCTTCTTAGACTTTCTAACAGTCTTCTTGGCGGCTCTCGCAACAGCTCTAGCTTTTTTAGCAGCCTCATGGTCGTATTTGGCTTTCCAGAAGTCAAATTTGGCCCGTGGAAGGATAATATGTTGAAATTCATGCGATGTTTAAACTGCTGAAGGAAAAAAGAAGTCAAAAAGATTTACCTCTCGCGCCGGGTTATGCTTGCAGAAAGGATTTAAACCCACTAGGTTGTAGTCTTCATATTTGCTATTAACAAGTGTGGTTGCCATTTCAACGATGGCCTATTTGGTCAGACGCAGGGAGCTATGACGTAAGGGATCATCAGTTCCTCTTGTGTATGAATACATTAAGCCGGGTCGATGGCTTAAAGGTATGATCTGCCATGCGATCCAGCATCGGATCAAGTCGACTCCGGTCAAGCCATTTCCTAGCAAGGCTTGAACACTTTGGATTGTAGGGACACATTTCTTGCGTTTGGCAGGGGTAAGCATATCAGGGAGATGGTATTTGGCGTCAAGGCGATTAGCGCGATAACCCAGTTGTCGGGGGGATGGACCCCGGGCAGGCAACGGAACCCGGATCCTCTTGAAAAACAACGGGGTTGGCACTGCCCCTCAATACCGGCACACGCTTGGCCGGGTTGCTCGACCCGGCCAAACCCCGCAAGCCGGCCAGACTAGCCGACCCGGCAAGACACGTCGACTCGGCCCCAACAACTAGCGCAAGACAGCCGAACCCGGCACGACCAAAGCCTCCTCAACAAGCCAGCGCCACGCGTGGCGTGCTACGCAATCTAGCCGCGGGTCAACTCCCGTCCCATCCAGGCCGTATGATGGGGACAAGACTTCAATCAATGATGACCGAGGCAACAGTGCCCCGCCCATGCCTTTGGTCAGCGGGTACGTAACAATAGTGCCCCTCACCTACCCACTGACCAGGGCCTGCATGGCTACAGTGCCCCCGCCTTCACCGCTGACAACAGCAAGCAGCGACTTGATGGAGAGCACCGAAAGCGACTCAACTCGGCCACGCCCTGACAATCGACAAGACGGCACACAGTCCCCCTAGGCATGCGGGGCCCGCACCTAGGGGAACCCGGCGAACCACAAGCCCTCAGCGGGACCCAGCCCGGGTCCCCGGATACCGACAATACGGACCCACCGACTTGTAACATTACCATTGTACCCCTGGGGTGTTGACCTATAAAACCCCCCTGGAGCCGTCATGCACACAAGGAGACAGGCTCACACACAAGAGAACTCATTCCATCATACACACCTAGTTAGCAACACCTGAGGAGAGGGAACTGCCTAAGCCTTGGCCATCTTCCTTCCTCCTCCACACAGCTCCAGGAGCAACATTATACTATCAATCATACAACTACACTCGACAGGACTAGGGGTATTATCTCTCTGGAGAGCCCCAAACCTGGGTATGTCCGGCGTCCCGCGCCCTCTCATGCCAACCTTGCCTCTGGAGTCCACCAGCGCCCTCGAGCCTCCTCCTCTCTTTAGCCATCCCTTGGCATCTGCTATGCACCCACCACGACAGTTGGCGCCCACCGTGGGGCATCTCGAGGAGCTGGCCGGGAACATGCTTCAGATAGGGCCCTTCTCCTACACCGACGAGTCCGTCGCGCTAGCGGACGACATCATCAACGTGCTTGCCGCTTCCTTCGCCGCGTTGCGCATCTCCGATGCGTTCACGGCCGACGAGTACCCCAGCGAGGTGCTCAGCTACTCCGACTCTCCCCTCTCCCTCGGTGGCGGCGTTTCCGCCGGGGCAGTGGATGTTCATGTGGAGGTCTTCGTCACCGGCGACGGCGTCTCATCTTCGTCGAGCGAGACGAGGAAGGCTGCCGAAGCCAGGGCCGCAGCGGAACGGATCAAGCCGTTCTCGATCCGTTGTGCGCCACGATGTGGAGCCTCCGCATCCCCATCGGCAACGACATTGACGCCACCAACGTCGCTGAGGCCCGAACCCAGCTCGAGGAAAGGGGCAAGCAGATGCTGGACCTGTCCGAGACGCTCGCCGCCACTCAGCGTCGCCTGGACGCCGCTCAACTAGAGCGCGATGCCGCCTATGGATTCACGCCCGCCGCGGCCGGCCCAAGCCGGGTCGCCGATATGCGTACCCGGGGAGGAGCGATCGGTCGGGCCCTCGGCACCGTCCCAACCGTCTACGAGACCCCAGTGAAGAACATGCGCGCTGCCCAGGCAGCCGTAGCTGGCCTGGACCAGCTCGCGGGTGAGGAGCTGAAAGAGCGCATAGGGCGGATGCGCGAACTCCTCCACGCCGCCAACACCCAATAGGACCGCCTCAACCAGCTCGCCAAGCCGGCGAGATCCGGCTCCGCCCGCCTTGGCGGGTCCGGCGAACTTCTGCACACCACTT
The DNA here is from genome assembly GCF_003073215.2 of Triticum urartu. Classification (NCBI taxonomy): domain Eukaryota; kingdom Viridiplantae; phylum Streptophyta; class Magnoliopsida; order Poales; family Poaceae; genus Triticum; species Triticum urartu. The sequence goes on along the minus strand of NC_053026.1, from coordinate 470,021,745 downwards.
CCTCGCCACCCGACGAGGCGCACTCCGGCCGAGCCCGGACTCGGTGTGACCCGGCCGCTACAGCCGCCGATGGATTGGGCGACGAGCCCGTCCTAGAGATCCAGCGCGGACCCGGCCAGCATGGCCGGTGTCCGGCTCCAACCGACCCGGCCCCTCGTGGTATGGCCACAAGTCGACTCGGCCCGCGCGCCATCGACGACGACAACGCTCGCCGCCACCTCGATTGGCTCGCTCGCTCCCTGGAGATGGAGGAGAGCAGCGCTATCGGGCCGGCGTGCTTCGGCCCCCGCATTCGGGAGGAGCCCTTCCCCAAAGGATTCATGCTCCTCCGTGACACCCCCAAGTACAATGGGACGGTGAAGCCAGAAGACTAGCTCACCGATTACACCACGACCATTGGCATCACCGGTGCCAATCGTCGTCTCACCGTGTGCTACGCACCGCTCATGCTCCAAGGGTCGGCCCGCACATGGTTGAACAGCCTGCTGATGGGCAGCATCAACACGTGGGTGGACTTCGAGGAAGCCTTCATCCGTAACTTCACGGGGACCAACAAGTGACCCGGCCGACCTAGCCAGCTCGCCATGTGCATGCAGGGGCCTACGGAGACCGGTCGCGAGTACCTCGCACGCTAGACCGAGCTCCGGAACAGCTGCGAGGGCGTCCATGAAGTCCAGGCGATCCAGTACTTCGTCAATGGGTGCCGAGAAGGCATCCTCCTCAAGCACAAGCTCTTACGCTCCGAGCCGACCACCATGGCCGCGCTCATGGTGACGGCGGACAAGTATACGCCAACGCCGACTCCGCCATGAAGATCCAGGTGGCGCTGGATGAAGCCGGCAAGGCAAAGCCGGTTCCCCCTCCGAAGCCAGCCGACGAAAGAAGCCGGCAGCAGCATCACCAGAACAACAAGCGCAAGGCCGACCAGCCGGCGCCGCATCACGACAACCGACTCATCGTGGCCGCCGAGCCCGCGGCGGACCCGGCGGCGAAGAGCCGGCAAACTGGCAAGACGGCATGGCAACCCGCCATGAGCTTCGAGCAGATGCTCGACGCCCCTGCAAGCACCACAGCGGCGAAAAACCCTCCACGCACACGCTTCGGCAGTGCGCCATCACCAAGCGCAACATGAGGGGCGACGTCCCGCCCCCTCCGGCTTCGGCTCCGGGCGCGGGACAGCCGCCTCCGCCTCCACCGCCGCCTCCAACTGGCGGCGCGATGCGCGACGATGCCTACCCGGACCAGAACACGGCCTACGTCGTCTTCACCAGCCTCGGCGACGACAAGCGCAGCGAGCGCCTCCTTCGGCAGGAAGTGAACACCGTTGTCTCGGCCAAACCGGAGTTCAGGCATTGGTCGGATTGCCCGATCACCTGGACCCAGGAGGGTCACCCGGAAGTCATGCCGAGTCCGAGTGGTTACGCTCTCGTCCTCAACCCCACCATCGTCGCATAGCGCACATGCAAGTTCTCCCGAGTCCTCATCAACGGCAGCAGCAGCATCAACATCCTCTACCGCGACACAATGACCAAGCTCGGCCTCAAGACCGAGGACCTGGAGCCGACCCGAACGATCTCCCACGGCATCGTGCCCGGCCTCTCCTGCTCCCCCATTGGCCGGGTCTGGCTAGACGTCCTGTTCGGTGACAGCAGCCACTTCCGGCGCGAACCGATCTGGTTCAAGGTGGAGGACATGTCCAGCGCGTATCACGCGTTGCTGGGCCGGCCCGCGCTCGCCAAGTTCATGGCGGTTCCCCATTACGCGTACCTGAAGATGAAGATGCTGGGTACCAAGGGCCTCATCACCATCACCGGCGATTACCGCAAGTCACTGGAGTGCGCCCGAGACAGCGCCAAGTTGGCCGAGTCGCTGGTCATTGCCGAGGAGCGGCGCCAGCTCGACCGGATCGTCTCCCTGGCAGGCAAGGCCTCCGTCGCGTCGATCCCGACCTCAGACCCGGCCGACGAGGCCGCCTTCAAGCCCTCCAAGGAGATCAAGAAAGTGAAGCTCAACCCAGAAGACCCCAGCTGCAGCAAGTACGTTGTCGTAGGCGCCCGCCTCGATAGCAAATAGGGAGGCGAGCTCGTCGACTTCCTCCGTGAGAATCGGGATATCTTCGCATGGACCCCCAAGGACATGCCGGGTATCCCGAGGAAGTACGCCGAGCACAAACTTCACGTTCGCAAGGACGCCAAGCCTGTACGTCAACCCCTACGACGATTTTCCGAAGAAAAGAGAAGAACCATTGGTGAAGATGTCGCCAAGCTTTTGGCGGCCGGCTTCATAATGGAAGTGTTTCACCCCGAGTGGCTGGCCAATCCAGTCCTCGTCCTGAAGAAGAACAAGACCTGGCGCATGAGTATCGACAACACCAGCCTCAACAAGGCCTGTCCCAAGGATCCGTTCGCCCTCCCGCGGATCGACCAAGTCATCGACTCGACTGCCGGGTGTGAGCTCCTGTCCTTCCTGGACGCTTACTCCGGCTACCACCAGATCAAGCTGGACCCGGTTGACGCCCTGAAGATGTCCTTCATCATGCCCTTTGGGGCGTATTGCTACATCACCATGTCGTTCAGCCTGAAGAACGCCGGCGCCACCTTCCAGCGCTGCATGCAGAAATGCCTGCTGTCGCAACTCGGCCGCAATATCCACGTGTACGTGGACGACATCATGGTGAAGACCAAGCAGCACCTCACGCTCCTCGACAATTTGAAGGAAACATTTGCCAACCTCCGCAAATACAAGGTCAAGCTTAACCCGGAAAAATGCGTCTCCGGCGTCTTGGCCGGAAAGCTACTCGGCTTCCTCATCTCGGAACGCGGCATTGAGCCGAACTTGGAGAAGATCAAGGCCATCGAGCGCATGCGCAAGCCAGCTCGGCTGCGCGATGTCCAGAAGTTCACCGGATGCTTGGCCTCGGTCAGCCTGTTTCTAAGCCGGCTGGGCGAGAGAGCGCTGCCCCTGTACCAGCTAATGAAGAAGACGAGCCCGTTCGAATGGAACGGAAAGGCAGACGAGGCCTTCCAAGACCTCAAACGCATGCTCTCCACCGCACCAGTCCTGGCCGCATCGACCGACAAGGAGCCGCTGCTGCTCTACGTAGCCGCGACCTCGCGGGCAGTCAGCACGGTGCTGGTGGTCGAGCGACCAGAGAAGGGCAAGATCCAAGCCGTCCAGCGCCCAGTCTACTACCTGAGCGAGATGCTCTCCAACTCCAAGCAGAACTACCCGCACTACCAGAAGATGTGTTACGGCGTGTACCTCACCGCCAAGAAGCTGAAGCAGTATTTCCAAGAGCACGTTGTCACCGTGGTCAGCACGACGCCTATCGGAGAAATCATCGGGTGCCGGGATGCCTCTTGCTGGGTTGCCAAGTAGGCGATCTAGCTAGCCGGCCACACCATTCTCTATGAGCCCCGCACCACGATCAAGTCTCAAGCCCTGGCCGACTTCCTCGTCGACTGGACCGAGACCCAGTACTTGCCGCCGCCTCCCGACTCGAAGCATTGGCACATGCACTTCGACGGGTCCAAGATGCGACTCGGCTTAGGGGCCGGCATCATACTGTCGTCCCCGAAGGGTGACCGGCTCCTCTACGCGCTCCAGATCCACTTCGCTGCCTCCAACAACGTCGCTGAGTACGAAGCCCTTGTGCACGGCCTCCGGCTTGCCAAGGAACTCGGCATTCGGCCCATCCTGTGCTACGGCGACTCGGACCTGGTGGTGCAGCAGTGCTCCGGCGAATGGGACGCCCGCAACCCCAACATGGCAGCTACCGCTTCCTTGTCCAGAAGCTGTCCGGATCCTTTAAGGGCTGCGAGTTCCTCCATGTCCCGCACGCGGAGAACGAAGCAGCCAACACGCTCGCCAAGATCGCCTCGTCACAACAAGCCATCCCATCTGGCGTCTCCCTCGAGCACCTGCGCAAGCCTTCTATCAAGCCATCGCCGGACTTCGAGTCCATCCACATTCCAGACGACCCGGCTGCACCTCAACCAGGCCCGGGGACTGCTCAACCCGGCTCGGGGGCTGCTCAACCCAGCCCGGGGACTGCTGAACCCGGCCCAGGGGCTGCTCAGCTTGACCCGGCCACCATCGTCCCAGACCCGGCCGTCGCCATACCCGACCCGGGGGCTGCTCAACCTGACTGGGGGGCTGCCGACTCGGAACCCACCCTGGTGGCCGTCCTCGCCGCGGTCACGGCTCCATCTTGGGCCCTCCCAATATCAGAATTTTTGGAGAACGGGGTTCTCCCCATGGACGAGTCCGAAGCTCGCCAAGTGCAGCGTCGGGCGTCCGCCTACAGCATCATCAACAACAAGCTCGTCAAGCGCAGCTCCACCGGCGTGTTCTAGCGCTGCTTCGAGAAGGAACGGGGCATCGACATCCTCCGCGACATACATCAGGGCGAGTGCGGGCACCACGCCGCATCATGATCCTTGGTGGCCAAGGCGTTCCGCCACGGTTTCTATTGGCCCACGGCCCTCGAAGATGCCGAGACGCTCGTCCTCAAGTGTGAGGGATGCCAGCGCTTCAGGAAACGCAACCACCAGACGGCGTCAGTACTCCACACCATACCGATCACCTGGCCCTTCGCGGTCTGTGCACTCGACATGGTGGGACCCTTCAAAACCGCTTGAGGCTACATGACGCACTTGCTGGTGGCAGTGGACAAATATACCAAGTGGATCGAGGCAAGACCAATCAAGAAACTGGACGGGCCAACAGCCGTCCGGTTCATCAAGGACATAGCGGTGCGCTACGGCATGCCAAACAGCATCATCACCGACAACGGTACCAACTTCGCCAAGGGCGCGCTCGAACAATACTGCTCCGTCTCTGGCATCCGCCTCGACCTGGCCTCCGTTGCGCATCCGCAGTCCAATGGGCAGGTCGAGCGGGCCAATGGACTCATCATGTCCGGCGTCAAGCCGCGACTCGTCGAGCTGCTCATCCGCTCACCCGGCAGCTGGCTCGACGAGTTGCCAGCCGTTCTCTGGAGTCTACGCACCACGCCGAATCAGTCGATTGGGTTCGCCCCGTTCTTCCTCGTCTATGGAGCCGAAGCCGTCATCCCGACCGACGTCGAGTTCGACTCGCCGCGCATCGTGATGTACACTGAAGCCGAAGCCAGAGAAGCCTGCGAAGATGGCGTCGACCTGCTCGAAGATGCACGCCTCCTGGTGCTCAGTCGCTCGGCCATCTACCAGCAAGGCCTAAGGCACTACAACAGCAAGAAGATCAAGCCCCTCGCGTTCCGTGAGGGCGACCTCGTCCTCCGACTCGTCCAAGAGCAGGCAGGCCAGCACAAGCTGTCCCCTCCATGGGAGGGCCCATTCATCGTGAGCAAGGCCTTGCGTGACCGCAACGCCTACTACCTCATCGACGCACGCAAGTCAAGGAAGCGCAAGAAGGACACCGCCGGTGAAGAAACGACCCGGCCATGGAACGCGGAACTCCTCCGCCCGTTTTATAGTTAGCCGCACGAGCATATGTATCGTCGCCTTTTGTAAACGCATGAAACTATAGGGTCCCCGAACGAGACTCGGGGGCCGCCTTTTGTCGACCAATTTATTGCGTCCCTATTTTCTTGAATCACTATACCACTGAACCCGACCACCGGTCCGACTCGCTCGACCCGGGGGCTCGGGGGCTGGCCGGCTCGGTCGCCACCCCGCCGCTTTACTTAGTGATTCCTGATAAAGTTAGGATGCCGCGGTCCCCCACTTCGCCCTAAAGCCACAGATCTAGCTTTGGTTGTCGGCTGGCAAGCACAATGGGCCAAAGCTCCTTTACGCTTCATACACTAAGTCAAAGGCTGCCGGGTTGATCAACCTAGCCCACCATTCATCAAATGAACAGCCGCACGACTGGCTGCTCGCCAACCGGCTTCGCCGGATTGCCGCCAGCCGGCCCAGTGGGTGTTTCGCTCACGCACAACGTTTCGAGGGACCCAAGTCCTGCGCGCTCCTCTCAAAGTATCGAGCTCCTTGTCACGGACCGGAGCCTCGGCCGTCTGACTCGGGCGGGGGGGGGGGGGGGTTTGGGAAAGGAAAAACGTAGGAAATCGGTACAAAAAACGGAAGGCAAAAAGCAAAGCTCCCACGACATCCACACAAGTATTTAAATAAAGGCCCATGACCCGAGTTCATTACACCCTAAAACTCCCAGTGGGTGGGTGGACCTGCTATTAACAAATTTTATAAAGTGTCTCAGGCATCTCCAGCGCCGCGTCGCGACGTCGACGGCTCTCCCCTGGCGGCCTCCGGGTCCAGCGTGGCGCCGGTGTCCTCCTCATCACCCGCGTCGCGGTAGACGCCCGTCTCCTTCGAGCTCCCCTCCGGATCGTGGAGGATCAAGCCATAGTCATCACCGTCCATGGCCCTGCCGTCTTCCATCCGCTCCGGATGGAACTCATCGTGGAAGGCGAACTCGGTGATGTAGCTGGCCCGGGAGGCGATCCGACCGGCTTGCTCCTGCAAGTGCTGCTCCGAACCGGCCCGCTGGCCCATCAACGCGTCCAGCTGTAGGTCCGGATGCCAGGACAGTGTGAACCGGAGCACCATCTCAGCACCAGCGCGAGCGGCGGAGACGTGCCACTCGCCAAGCCGGTCCGGCCCCATCTCCAACCAACACGCCAGGCGCGAGAACCTGCTCGGTTGGACGTAGTCCGGCCATAGGGCCGCCGTCATCGCAGTGCCGGCCTGGGACAACTGCCCCAACTACGTTCCCAGGACCTGCAGGCGAGCCTCTGCGGCGGCAATGATCTCCGAGAAGGTCTAGGCCACCCGTGGATCCGTCCCGGACCCAACGACGCCGGTCGGGTCGCGCTGATGGCGGACGGCTTCCTCCACCTGCCGCTGCATCTCCGGGAAGGCCCCTACCGCAAAGGAAATTAAAAGCAAGTTAGAAGAATAACAACAAGGAAGAAAGTTCGGATCCCGACCCAGCGAACGACAAGAAAAAGCACTTACTGGAGAAGGACTCTTCCAGGTGCTGCGCTTCAAGCAACATACCACGCCACTCCCATTCGATGGCGCGATCGCGCTCCTTGAGCACCTTCTCCAGATCGGCCGCCTTGGCAATGGCCGCCTTCAGCTTGGCGACCTTGTCCTCGACCGCCTTCTCAGCCGCCTCGCGGTGATGGGCCTCGTCCTGACGGGCCCACTCAGCCATGGCGACCTGCTCCCGCAGGCGATCCACCTCGGCTTGGAGCCGGCCCTTGTCGTCGGCCAGCTGGCCACGCTACTGGTCCGCCTCCACCAGGGCTTGCTGCGCCTCTCCCACCTTGGCGGCTTCCGCCTTAAGGTGCTCCACCTCGGCCTCGAGGCTGCTCTTGTGACCCGCCAGCTGCTCATGTAGCCGGTTGGCCTCGTCAAGAGACCGCCGAGCCGCGGCCGCCTCCGCCCTCGCCTGCGCTGCCTCAACGCCAAGACAGCTGCTGTCGGCAACGAGACAGTCGTAGTGATGACCGGCCCGGAGCAGACGAGCCCGCCAGGACAGCACCTCGGCTGCGAAAAGAAGGACTCAACAGAAGAAAAAGGCAAGACTTAAGATTTGGCCCAACTGTTACACAGTTGGCCCGAATCTCGGGGGCTACACCCAGTGGGTGCGCTAGCGCAACCCCACTAGAAAAGAGCACGAGAATACCTGCGGCGACGTGGAGCTCCTCCTCCTTGGCGGCAAGCTGCTCCTTGAGCTCCCGGTGCTTGCCCAGGAGACGATTGAAGGCGGCGACCCGGAAAGCGTCGAGATGCTGAAGAAGGCATAAGTCAGAACAAGGCCAACACTCTAAAGATTCGACCCAACTACTATGTAGTTGGCCCGAACCGCGGGGGCTACACCCAGTGGGTCCGCTGGCGCACCCCCACAAAGAAGAAATTACAAGAGAACTTACCAAAACGGCACGCTCCAGGTCGCGCGTCCGCTCCACCTCGGCCTGGGCGAAGGCCTCGAGCCGTTCCGTCCGGCCTCGCAGGCGGCGACTGACGGCGTCCAGCGCCGCCTCCTCCTGGGTCTGAGGCCCGAAGAAAATGACGCTCCCGCTCCGCGCGAGCTGCGGCACGGCAGCTCGGCGCCCTCCCTACCGGGGCATCTTGATAACCCAAAAGTATAGGGGATCAATTGTAACCTCTTTCGATAAGTAAGAGTGTCGAACTCAACGAGGAGCTAAAGGTAGAACAAATATTCCCTCAAGTTCTATCGACCACCGATACAACTCTACGCACGCTTGACGTTCGCTTTACCTAGAACAAGTATGAAACTAGAAGTACTTTGTAGGTGTTGTTGGATAGGTATGCAAGATAATAAAGAGTACGTAAATAAAAAGTAGGGGTTGTTTAGATAAAGAAACAATAAAGTAAATATAGAGAGTGTGGAAAAGTGGTGGTAGGAGTTGTGAAATTGCCCCTAAGCAATTGACTACTTTACTAGACCGATAGCAAGTATTATGTGGGAGAGGCCACTGCTAGCATGTCATCCCTGACTTGCAATTCTATGCACTTATGATTGGAACTATTAGCAAGCATCCGCAACTACTAATGTTCATTAAGGTAAAACCCAACCATAGCATTAAGATATATTGGTCCCCCTTCAATCCCGTATGCATCAATTTCTATGCCAGGTTGAAGCTTCTGTCACTCTTGCCCTCCAATACATAGTCCTATCAACATACATCTAACCCTAGGGTGTGATCCACGCGCGCAATCATATGATGGGCACCAAAGGACAGCAACATAACCACAAGAAAATTAAATCAATCATAGCAATTCATCAACCACCGATAGGACAATGAAAATCTACTCAGACATCATAGGATGGCAACACATCATTGGATAATAATATGAAGCATAAAGCACCATGTTCAAGTAGAGGGTACAGCGGGTTGCGGGAGAGTGGACCGCTATAGATAGAGGGGGGAAGGTGATGGAGATGTTGGTGAAGATGGCGGAGGTGTTGGAGTAGATCGCGGTGATGATGATGATGATGATGGCAACGGCAGCGTTCCGGCGGCACCGGAAGAGAAGGGGAGAGGGGGCCCCTTCGTCTTCTTCTTCCTTGACCCCCTCCCTAGATGGGAGAAGGGTTTCCCCTCTGGTCCTTGGCCTCCATGGCATGGGAGGGGCGAGAGCCCCTCCGAGATTGGATCTGTCTCTCTGTCTCTCTCTATTTCTGCGTTCTGTTCTGGCTCTGTTTCACCGTTTCATATATATATATGGAGATCCGTAACTCCGATTGGCCTGGAACCTTCGCCGTGATTTTTTTCCGAATATTAGCTTTCTTGCGGCAAAAGAAGAGCGTCAACCGCCTTACGGTGGGCTCACGAGGGTAGGGGGCGCGCCCTAGGGGGGCCTGCCTCGTGACCACCTCGGGCACTGGTTCGCGTTAATTTTCCTTCCGAATTTTCCATATTTTCCAAAAATAAGCTCTGTCTGTTTTTATCCCATTTGGACTCCGTTTGATATGGATATTCTGCCAAACTAAAAACATGCAACAGACAGGAACTAGCACTGGGCACTGGATCAATATGTTAGTCCCAAAAATAGTATAAAATGTTGCCAAAAATATATGAAAGTTGAATAATATTGTCATGGAACAATCAAAAATTATAGATACGACGGAGACGTATCAGCATCCCCAAGCTTAATTCCTGCTCGTCCTCGAGTAGGTAAATGATAAAAAAGATAATTTTTGATGTGGAATGCTACCTAGCATAATCTTGATCATATGTCTAATCATGGCATGAATATTAAGACACGAGTCATTCAAAGCAATAATCTATCCTTTGACATAAAAATAATAATACTTCAAGCATACCAACCAAGCAATTATGTCTTATTGAAATAACATAGCCAAAGAAAGCTCATCCCTACAAAATCATATAGTCTGGCTATGCTCCATCTTCACCACACAAAATATTTACATCATGCACAACCCCGATGACAAGCCAAGCAATTGTTTCATACTTTTGACGTTCTCAACCCTTTTTAACTTTCACGCAATACATGAGCGTGAGCCATGGACATAGCACTATAGGTGGAATAGAATATGATGATGGGGGTTATGTGGAGAAGACAAAAAGGGAGAAAGTCTCACATCAACTAGGCGTATTAACAGGCTATGGAGATGCCCATCAATAGATATCAATGTGAGGAGTAGGGACTTCAATGCAACAGATGCACTAGAGCTATAAGTATATGAAAGCTCAAACTGAAACTAAGTGGGTGTGCATCCGACTTGCTTGCTCGTGAAGACCTAGGGCATTTGAGGAAGCCCATCGTTGGAATATACAAGCCAAGTTCAATAATGGAAATTCCCACTAGTATATGAAAGTGATAACTCAAGAGACTCTCTATATGAAGAACATGGTGCTACTTTGAAGCACAAGTATGGTAAAAGGATAGTAACATTGCCCCTTCTCTCTTTTTCTCTCATTTTTTATTTTCTCTTTTTTTCGTGGGCTTCTTTGGCCTCTTTTATTTTTTGTAAAGTCTGCAGTCTCATCCTGACTTGTGGGGGAATCATAGTCTCCATCATCCTTTCCTCACTGGGGCAATGCTCTAATAATGATGATCATCACACTTTTATTTACTTAGAACTCAATATTACAACTCGATATCTAGAACAAAGATATGACTCTTATGAATGCCTCCGGCGGTGTACTGGGATGTGCAATGATCTAGCGTAGCAATGACATCAAAAAATGGACAAGCCATGAAACATCATGCTAGCTATCTTACGATCATGCAAAGCAATATGACAATAAATGCTCAAGTCATGTATATGATGATGATGGAAGTTGCATGGCAATATATCTCGGAATGGCTATGGAAATGCCATGATAGGTAGGTATGGTGGCTGTTTTGAGGAAGATACAAGGAGGTTTATGTGTGATAGAGCATATCGTATCACGGGGTTTGGATGCACCGGCGAAGTTTGCACCAACTCACGAGGTGAGAAAGGGCAATGCACGGTACCGAAGAGGCTAGCAATGATGGAAGGGTGAGAGTGCATATAATCCATGGACTCAACATTAGTCATAAAGAACTCAGACACTTATTGCAAAAGTCTATTAGTCATTGAAACAAAGTACTACGTGCATGCTCCTAGGGGGATAGATTGGTAGGAAAAGACCATCGCTTGTCCCCGACCGCCACTCATAAGGAAGACACTCAATAAACACCTCATGCTCCGACTTCGTTACATAACGGTTCACCATACGTGCATGCTACGGGAATCACAAACCTCAACACAAGTATTTCTACAACCCACAATTACCCACTAGCATGACTCTAATATCACCACCTTTATATCGCAAAACTATTGCAAGGAATCAAACATATCATATTCAGCGATCTACAAGTTTATGTAGGATTTTATGACTAACCATGTGAATGACCAGTTCCTGTCATCTCTCTAAATAGATATAAGTGAAGCAAGAGAGTTTAATTCTTTCTACAAAAGATATGCCTGTGCTCTAACAAATATAAGTGAAGCAAAAGAGCATTCTACAAATGGCGGTTGTCTATGTAAAGAGAAACAGGCAATCCAAACTTCAAATGATATAAGTGAAGCACATGAA